>NC_140989.1:229415654-229441621 GCF_052327205.1 Somniosus microcephalus | reverse complement strand
CTGGGAGAGTGAGACAGAGAGGAGGAGTGACCACTGGGAGAATGAGACAGAGAGGAGGAGTGACCACTGGGAGAGTGAGACAGAGAGAGGAGTGACCACTGAGAGAGTGAGACAGAGAGGAGGAGTGACCACTGGGAGAGTGAGACAGAGAGGAGGAGTGACCACTGGGAGAGTGAGACAGAGAGGAGGAGTGACCACTGGGAGAGTGAGACAGAGAGGAGGAGTGACCACTGAGAGAGTGAGACAGAGAGGAGGAGTGACCACTGGGAGAGTGAGACAGAGAGGAGGAGTGACCACTGGGAGAGTGAGACAGAGAGGAGGAGTGACCACTGGGAGAGTGAGACAGAGAGGAGAGTGACCACTGGGAGAGTGAGACAGAGAGGAGGAGTGACCACTGGGAGAGTGAGACAGAGAGGAGTGACCACTGGGAGAGTGAGACAGAGAGGAGGAGTGACCACTGGGAGAGTGAGACAGAGAGGAGGAGTGACCACTGGGAGAGTGAGACAGAGAGGAGGAGTGACCACTGGGAGAGTGAGACAGAGAGGAGGAGTGACCACTGGGAGAGTGAGACAGAGAGAGGAGTGACCACTGGGAGAGTGAGACAGAGAGGAGTGACCACTGGGAGAGTGAGACAGAGAGGAGGAGTGACCACTGGGAGAGTGAGACAGAGAGGAGGAGTGACCACTGGGAGAGTGAGACAGAGAGGAGGAGTGACCACTGGGAGAGTGAGACAGAGAGGAGGAGTGACCACTGGGAGAGTGAGACAGAGAGAGAGGAGTGACCACTGGGAGAGTGAGACAGAGAGGAGGAGTGACCACTGGGAGAGTGAGACAGAGAGGAGGAGTGACCACTGGGAGAGTGAGACAGAGAGAGGAGTGACCACTGGGAGAGTGAGACGAGAGAGGAGGAGTGACCACTGGGAGAGTGAGACAGAGAGGAGTGACCACTGGGAGAGTGAGACAGAGAGAGGAGTGACCACTGGGAGAGTGAGACAGAGAGGAGGAGTGACCACTGGGAGAGTGAGACAGAGAGGAGTGACCACTGGGAGAGTGAGACAGTGAGCAGTGACCACTGGGAGAGTGAGACAGAGGGGAGTGACCACTGGGAGAGTGAGACAGAGAGGAGGAGTGACCACTGGGAGAGTGAGACAGAGAGGAGGAGTGACCACTGGGAGAGTGAGACAGAGAGAGGAGTGACCACTGAGAGAGTGAGACAGAGAGGAGGAGTGACCACTGGGAGAGTGAGACAGAGAGGAGGAGTGACCACTGGGAGAGTGAGACAGAGAGGAGGAGTGACCACTGGGAGAGTGAGACAGAGAGGAGGAGTGACCACAGAGAGAGTGAGACGGAGAGGAGGAGTGACCACTGGGAGAGTGAGACAGAGAGGAGGAGTGACCACTGGGAGAGTGAGACAGAGAGGAGGAGTGACCACTGGGAGAGTGAGACAGAGAGGAAGAGTGACCACTGGGAGAGTGAGACAGAGAGGAGGAGTGACCACTGGGAGAGTGAGACAGAGAGGAGTGACCACTGGGAGAGTGAGACAGAGAGGAGGAGTGACCACTGGGAGAGTGAGACAGAGAGGAGGAGTGACCACTGGGAGAGTGAGACAGAGAGGAGGAGTGACCACTGGGAGAGTGAGACAGAGAGAGGAGTGACCACTGAGAGAGTGAGACAGAGAGGAGGAGTGACCACTGGGAGAGTGAGACAGAGAGGAGGAGTGACCACTGGGAGAGTGAGACAGAGAGGAGGAGTGACCACTGGGAGAGTGAGACAGAGAGGAGGAGTGACCACTGAGAGAGTGAGACAGAGAGGAGGAGTGACCACTGGGAGAGTGAGACAGAGAGGAGGAGTGACCACTGGGAGAGTGAGACAGAGAGGAGGAGTGACCACTGGGAGAGTGAGACAGAGAGGAAGAGTGACCACTGGGAGAGTGAGACAGAGAGGAGGAGTGACCACTGGGAGAGTGAGACAGAGAGGAGTGACCACTGGGAGAGTGAGACAGAGAGGAGGAGTGACCACTGGGAGAGTGAGACAGAGAGGAGGAGTGACCACTGGGAGAGTGAGACAGAGAGGAGGAGTGACCACTGGGAGGGTGAGACAGAGAGGAGGAGTGACCACTGGGAGAGTGAGACAGAGAGGAGTGAGCACTGGGAGAGTGAGACAGAGAGGAGTGACCACTGGGAGAGTGAGACAGAGAGGAGGAGTGGCCACTGGGAGAGTGAGACAGAGAGGAGGAGTGACCACTGGGAGAGTGAGACAGAGAGGAGGAGTGACCACTGGGAGAGTGAGACAGAGAGGAGGAGTGACCACTGGGAGAGTGAGACAGAGAGAGAGGAGTGACCACTGGGAGAGTGAGACAGAGAGGAGGAGTGACCACTGGGAGAGTGAGACAGAGAGGAGGAGTGACCACTGGGAGAGTGAGACAGAGAGAGGAGTGACCACTGGGAGAGTGAGACAGAGAGGAGGAGTGACCACTGGGAGAGTGAGACAGAGAGAGGAGTGACCACTGGGAGAGTGAGACAGAGAGGAGTGACCACTGGGAGAGTGAGACAGAGAGGAGGAGTGACCACTGGGAGAGTGAGACAGAGAGGAGTGACCACTGGGAGAGTGAGACAGTGAGCAGTGACCACTGGGAGAGTGAGACAGAGGGGAGTGACCACTGGGAGAGTGAGACAGAGAGGAGGAGTGACCACTGGGAGAGTGAGACAGAGAGGAGGAGTGACCACTGGGAGAGTGAGACAGAGAGAGGAGTGACCACTGGAGAGTGAGACAGAGAGGAGGAGTGACCACTGGGAGAGTGAGACAGAGAGGAGGAGTGACCACTGGGAGAGTGAGACAGAGAGGAGGAGTGACCACTGGGAGAGTGAGACAGAGAGGAGGAGTGACCACAGAGAGAGTGAGACGAGAGGAGGAGTGACCACTGGGAGAGTGAGACAGAGAGGAGGAGTGACCACTGGGAGAGTGAGACAGAGAGGAGGAGTGACCACTGGGAGAGTGAGACGGAGAGGAGTGACCACTGGGAGAGTGAGACAGAGAGAGGAGTGACCACTGGGAGAGTGAGACAGAGAGGAGTGACCACTGGGAGAGTGAGACAGAGAGGAGGAGTGACCACTGGAGAGTGAGACAGAGAGGAGAGTGACCACTGGGAGAGTGAGACAGAGAGGAGTGACCACTGGGAGAGTGAGACAGAGAGAGGAGTGACCACTGGGAGAGTGAGACAGAGAGGAGGAGTGACCACTGGGAGAGTGAGACAGAGAGGAGTGACCACTGGGAGAGTGAGACAGAGAGGAGTGACCACTGGGAGAGTGAGACAGAGAGGAGGAGTGACCACTGGGAGAGTGAGACAGAGAGGAGGAGTGACCACTGGGAGAGTGAGACAGAGAGGAGGAGTGACCACTGGGAGGGTGAGACAGAGAGGAGGAGTGACCACTGGGAGAGTGAGACAGAGAGGAGTGAGCACTGGGAGAGTGAGACAGAGAGGAGTGACCACTGGGAGAGTGAGACAGAGAGGAGGAGTGACCACTGGGAGAGTGAGACAGAGAGGAGTGACCACTGGGAGAGTGAGACAGAGAGGAGGAGTGACCACTGGGAGGGTGAGACAGAGAGGAGGAGTGACCACTGGGAGAGTGAGACAGAGAGGAGGAGTGACCACTGGGGAGAGTGAGACAGAGAGAGGAGTGACCACTGGGAGAGTGAGACAGAGAGGAGTGAGCACTGGGAGAGTGAGACAGAGAGAGGAGTGACCACTGGGAGAGTGAGACAGAGAGGAGGAGTGACCACTGGGAGAGTGAGACAGAGAGGAGGAGTGACCACTGGGAGAGTGAGACAGAGAGGAGGAGTGACCACTGGGAGAGTGAGACAGAGAGAGGAGTGACCACTGGGAGAGTGAGACAGAGAGGAGGAGTGACCACTGGGAGAGTGAGACAGAGAGGAGTGACCACTGGCAGAGTGAGACAGAGAGGAGTGACCACTGGGAGAGTGAGACAGAGAGGAGGAGTGACCACTGGGAGAGTGAGACAGAGAGGATGAGTGACCACTGGGAGAGTGAGACAGAGAGGAGGAGTGACCACTGGGAGAGTGAGACGGAGAGGAGTGACCACTGGGAGAGTGAGACAGAGAGGAGGAGTCACCACTGGGAGAGTGAGACAGAGAGCAGGAGTGACCACTGGGAGAGTGAGACAGAGAGGAGTGACCACTGGGAGAGTGAGACAGAGAGGAGGAGTGACCACTGGGAGAGTGAGACAGAGCGGAGGAGTGACCACTGGGAGAGTGAGACAGAGAGGAGGAGTGACCACTGGGAGAGTGAGACAGAGAAGAGGAGTGACCACTGGGAGAGTGAGACAGAGAGGAGGAGTGACCACTGGGAGAGTGAGACAGAGAGAGAGGAGTGACCACTGGGAGAGTGAGACAGAGAGGAGGAGTGACCACTGGGAGAGTGAGACAGAGAGAGGAGTGACCACTGGGAGAGTGAGACACAGAGGAGGAGTGACTACTGGGAGAGTGAGACAGAGAGGAGGAGTGACCACTGGGAGAGTGAGACAGAGAGGAGGAGTGACCACTGGGAAAGTGAGACAGAGAGGAGGAGTGACCACTGGGAGAGTGAGACAGAGAGGAGGAGTGACGACTGAGAGAGTGAGACAGAGAGGAGGAGTGACCACTGGGAGAGTGAGACAGAGAGGAGGAGTGACCACTGGGAGAGTGAGACAGAGATGGAGGAGTGACCACTGGGAGAGTGAGACAGAGAGAGAGGAGTGACCACTGGGACAGTGAGACAGAGAGGAGGAGTGACCACTGGGAGAGTGAGACAGAGAGGAGGAGTGACCACTGGGAGAGTGAGACAGAGAGGAGTGACCACTGAGAGAGTGAGACAGAGAGAGGAGTGACCACTGGGAGAGTGAGACAGAGAGGAGGAGTGCCCACTGGGAGTGTGAGACAGAGAGGAGGAGTGACCACTGGGAGAGTGAGACAGAGAGGAGTGACCACTGGGAGAGTGAGACAGAGAGGAGGAGTGACCACTGGGAGGGTGAGACAGAGAGGAGGAGTGACCACTGGGAGAGTGAGACAGAGAGGAGGAGTGACCACTGGGAGGGTGAGACAGAGAGGAGGAGTGACCACTGGGAGAGTGAGACAGAGAGGAGTGACCACTGGGAGAGTGAGACAGAGAGGAGTGACCACTGGGAGAGTGAGACAGAGAGGAGGAGTGACCACTGGGAGAGTGAGACAGAGAGGAGGAGTGACCACTGGGAGAGTGAGACAGAGAGGAGGAGTGACTACTGGGAGAGAGAGACAGATAGGAGGAGTGACCACTGGGAGAGTGAGACAGAGAGAGAGGAGTGACCACTGGGAGAGTGAGACAGAGAGGAGGAGTGACCACTTGGAGAGTGAGACAGAGAGGAGGAGTGACCACTGGGAGAGTGAGACAGAGAGAGGAGTGACCACTGGGAGAGTGAGACAGAGATGAGGAGTGACCACTGGGAGAGTGAGACAGAGAGGAGTGACCACTGGGAGAGTGAGACGGAGAGGAGTGACCACTGGGAGAGTGAGGCAGAGAGGGGGAGTGACCACTGGGAGAGTGAGACAGAGAGGAGTGACCACTGGGAGAGTGAGACAGTGAGGAGTGACCACTGGGAGAGTGAGACAGAGGGGAGTGACCACTGGGAGAGTGAGACAGAGAGGAGGAGTGACCACTGGGAGAGTGAGACAGAGAGGAGGAGTGACCACTGGGAGAGTGAGACAGAGAGAGGAGTGACCACTGGGAGAGTGAGGCAGAGAGGAGGAGTGACCACTGGGAGAGTGAGACAGAGAGGAGGAGTGACCACTGGGAGAGTGAGACAGAGAGGAGGAGTGACCACTGGGAGAGTGAGATGGAGAGGAGGAGTGACCACTGGGAGAGTGAGACGGAGAGGAGGAGTGACCACTGGGAGAGTGAGACAGAGAGGAGGAGTGACCACTGGGAGAGTGAGACAGAGAGGAGGAGTGACCACTGGGAGAGTGAGACAGAGAGGAGGAGTGACCACTGGGAGAGTGAGACAGAGAGGAGGAGTGACCACTGGGAGAGTGAGACAGAGAGGAGGAGTGACCACTGGGAGAGTGAGACAGAGAGGAGGAGTGACCACTGGGAGAGTGAGACAGAGAGAGGAGTGACCACTGGGAGAGTGAGACAGAGAGAGGAGTGACCACTGAGAGAGTGAGACAGAGAGAGGAGTGACCACTGGGAGAGTGAGACAGAGAGGAGGAGTGACCACTGGGAGAGTGAGACAGAGAGAGGAGTGACCACTGGGAGAGTGAGACAGAGAGGAGTGACCACTGGGAGAGTGAGACAGAGAGAGGAGTGACCACTGGGAGAGTGAGACAGAGAGGAGGAGTGACCACTGGGAGAGTGAGACAGAGAGGAGGAGTGACCACTGGGATAGTGAGACAGAGAGGAGGAGTGACCACTGGGAGAGTGAGACAGAGAGAGGAGTGACCACTGGGAGAGTGAGACAGAGAGGAGGAGTGACCACTGGGAGAGTGAGACAGAGAGGAGTGACCACTGGCAGAGTGAGACAGAGAGGAGTGACCACTGGGAGAGTGAGACAGAGAGGAGGAGTGACCACTGGGAGAGTGAGACAGAGAGGATGAGTGACCACTGGGAGAGTGAGACAGAGAGGAGGAGTGACCACTGGGAGAGTGAGACGGAGAGGAGTGACCACTGGGAGAGTGAGACAGAGAGCAGGAGTGACCACTGGGAGAGTGAGACAGAGAGGAGTGACCACTGGGAGAGTGAGACAGAGAGGAGGAGTGACCACTGGGAGAGTGAGACAGAGCAGAGGAGTGACCACTGGGAGAGTGAGACAGAGAGGAGGAGTGACCACTGGGAGAGTGAGACAGAGAAGAGGAGTGACCACTGGGAGAGTGAGACAGAGAGGAGGAGTGACCACTGGGAGAGTGAGACAGAGAGAGAGGAGTGACCACTGGGAGAGTGAGACAGAGAGGAGGAGTGACCACTGGGAGAGTGAGACAGAGAGAGGAGTGACCACTGGGAGAGTGAGACACAGAGGAGGAGTGACTACTGGGAGAGTGAGACAGAGAGGAGGAGTGACCACTGGGAGAGTGAGACAGAGAGGAGGAGTGACCACTGGGAAAGTGAGACAGAGAGGAGGAGTGACCACTGGGAGAGTGAGACAGAGAGGAGGAGTGACGACTGAGAGAGTGAGACAGAGAGGAGGAGTGACCACTGGGAGAGTGAGACAGAGAGGAGGAGTGACCACTGGGAGAGTGAGACAGAGATGAAGGAGTGACCACTGGGAGAGTGAGACAGAGAGAGAGGAGTGACCACTGGGACAGTGAGACAGAGAGGAGGAGTGACCACTGGGAGAGTGAGACAGAGAGGAGGAGTGACCACTGGGAGAGTGAGACAGAGAGGAGTGACCACTGAGAGAGTGAGACAGAGAGAGGAGTGACCACTGGGAGAGTGAGACAGAGAGGAGGAGTGCCCACTGGGAGTGTGAGACAGAGAGGAGGAGTGACCACTGGGAGAGTGAGACAGAGAGGAGTGACCACCGGGAGAGTGAGACAGAGAGGAGGAGTGACCACTGGGAGGGTGAGACAGAGAGGAGGAGTGACCACTGGGAGAGTGAGACAGAGAGGAGGAGTGACCACTGGGAGGGTGAGACAGAGAGGAGGAGTGACCACTGGGAGAGTGAGACAGAGAGGAGTGACCACTGGGAGAGTGAGACAGAGAGGAGTGACCACTGGGAGAGTGAGACAGAGAGGAGGAGTGACCACTGGGAGAGTGAGACAGAGAGGAGGAGTGACCACTGGGAGAGTGAGACAGAGAGGAGGAGTGACTACTGGGAGAGTGAGACAGAGAGGAGGAGTGACCACTGGGAGAGTGAGACAGAGAGAGAGGAGTGACCACTGGGAGAGTGAGACAGAGAGGAGGAGTGACCACTGGGAGAGTGAGACAGAGAGGAGGAGTGACCACTGGGAGAGTGAGACAGAGAGAGGAGTGACCACTGGGAGAGTGAGACAGAGATGAGGAGTGACCACCGGGAAAGTGAGACAGAGAGGAGTGACCACTGGGAGAGTGAGACAGAGAGGAGTGTCCACTGGGAGAGTGAGGCAGAGAGGGGGAGTGACCACTGGGAGAGTGAGACAGAGAGGAGTGACCACTGGGAGAGTGAGACAGTGAGGAGTGACCAGTGGGAGAGTGAGACAGAGGGGAGTGACCACTGGGAGAGTGAGAGAGAGAGGAGGAGTGACCACTGGGAGAGTGAGACAGAGAGGAGGAGTGACCACTGGGAGAGTGAGACAGAGAGAGGAGTGACCACTGGGAGAGTGAGGCAGAGAGGAGGAGTGACCACTGGGAGAGTGAGACAGAGAGGAGGAGTGACCACTGGGAGAGTGAGACAGAGAGGAGGAGTGACCACTGGGAGAGTGAGACGGAGAGGAGGAGTGACCACTGGGAGAGTGAGACGGAGAGGAGGAGTGACCACTGGGAGAGTGAGACAGAGAGGAGGAGTGACCACTGGGAGAGTGAGACAGAGAGGAGGAGTGACCACTGGGAGAGTGAGACAGAGAGGAGTGACCACTGGGAGAGTGAGACAGAGAGAGGAGTGACCACTGGGAGAGTGAGACAGAGAGAGGAGTGACCACTGGGAGAGTGAGACAGAGAGAGGAGTGACCACTGGGAGAGTGAGACAGAGAGGATGAGTGACCACTGGGAGAGTGAGACAGAGAGAGGAGTGACCACTGGGAGAGTGAGACAGAGAGGAGTGACCACTGGGAGAGTGAGACAGAGAGAGGAGTGACCACTGGGAGAGTGAGACAGAGAGGAGGAGTGACCATTGAGAGAGTGAGACAGAGAGGAGGAGTGACCACTGGGAGAGTGAGACAGAGAGGAGGAGTGACCACTGGGAGAGTGAGACAGAGAGGAGGAGTGACCACTGGGAGAGTGAGGCAGAGAGGAGGAGTGACCACTGGGAGAGTGAGACTGAGAGGAGGAGTGACCACTGAGAGAGTGAGACAGAGAGGAGGAGTGACCACTGGGAGAGTGAGACAGAGAGGAGGAGTGACCACTGGGAGAGTGAGACAGAGAGGAGGAGTGACCACTGGGAGAGTGAGACAGAGAGGAGGAGTGACCACTGGGAGAGTGAGACAGAGAGGAGTGACCACTGGGAGAGTGAGACAGAGAGGAGTGACCACTGGGAGAATGAGACAGAGAGGAGGAGTGACCACTGGGAGAGTGAGACAGAGAGGAGGAGTGAACACTGGGAGAGTGAGGCAGAGAGGAGGAGTGACCACTGAGAGAGTGAGACAGAGTGGAGGAGTGACCACTGGGAGAGTGAGACAGAGAGAGGAGTGACCACTGGGAGAGTGAGACAGAGAGAGGAGTGACCACTGGGAGAGTGAGACAGAGAGAGGAGTGACCACTGGGAGAGTGAGACAGAGAGGAGGAGTGACCACTGGGAGAGTGAGACAGAGAGAGGAGTGACCACTGGGAGAGTGAGACAGAGAGGAGTGACCACTGGGAGAGTGAGACAGAGAGAGGAGTGACCACTGGGAGAGTGAGACAGAGAGGAGGAGTGACCACTGGGAGAGCGAGACAGAGAGGAGGAGTGACCACTGGGAGAGTGAGACAGAGAGGAGGAGTGACCACTGGGAGAGTGAGACAGAGAGAGGAGTGACCACTGGGAGAGTGAGACAGAGAGGAGGAGTGACCACTGGGAGAGTGAGACAGAGAGGAGTGACCACTGGCAGAGTGAGACAGAGAGGAGTGACCACTGGGAGAGTGAGACAGAGAGGAGGAGTGACCACTGGGAGAGTGAGACAGAGAGGAGGAGTGACCACTGGGAGAGTGAGACAGAGAGGAGGAGTGACCACTGGGAGAGTGAGACGGAGAGGAGTGACCACTGGGAGAGTGAGACAGAGAGGAGGAGTCACCACTGGGAGAGTGAGACAGAGAGGAGGAGTGACCACTGGGAGAGTGAGACAGAGAGGAGTGACCACTGGGAGAGTGAGACAGAGAGGAGGAGTGACCACTGGGAGAGTGAGACAGAGAGGAGGAGTGACCACTGGGAGAGTGAGACAGAGAGGAGGAGTGACCACTGGGAGAGTGAGACAGAGAAGAGGAGTGACCACTGGGAGAGTGAGACAGAGAGGAGGAGTGACCACTGGGAGAGTGAGACAGAGAGAGAGGAGTGACCACGGGGAGAGAGAGACAGAGAGGAGGAGTGACCACTGGGAGAGTGAGACAGAGAGAGGAGTGACCACTGGGAGAGTGAGACACAGAGGAGGAGTGACTACTGGTAGAGTGAGAGAGAGAGGAGGAGTGACCACTGGGAGAGTGAGACAGAGAGGAGGAGTGACCACTGGGAGAGTGAGACAGAGATGGAGGAGTGACCACTGGGAGAGTGAGACAGAGAGAGAGGAGTGACCACTGGGACAGTGAGACAGAGAGGAGGAGTGACCACTGGGAGAGTGAAACAGAGAGGAGGAGTGACCACTGGGAGAGTGAGACAGAGAGGAGTGACCACTGAGAGAGTGAGACAGAGAGAGGAGTGACCACTGGGAGAGTGAGACAGAGAGGAGGAGTGCCCACTGGGAGTGTGAGACAGAGAGGAGGAGTGACCACTGGGAGAGTGAGACAGAGAGGAGTGACCACTGGGAGAGTGAGACAGAGAGGAGGAGTGACCACTGGGAGGGTGAGACAGAGAGGAGGAGTGACCACTGGGAGAGTGAGACAGAGAGGAGGAGTGACCACTGGGAGGGTGAGACAGAGAGGAGGAGTGACCACTGGGAGAGTGAGACAGAGAGGAGTGACCACTGGGAGAGTGAGACAGAGAGGAGTGACCACTGGGAGAGTGAGACAGAGAGGAGGAGTGACCACTGGGAGAGTGAGACAGAGAGGAGGAGTGACCACTGGGAGAGTGAGACAGAGAGGAGGAGTGACTACTGGGAGAGTGAGACAGAGAGGAGGAGTGACCACTGGGAGAGTGAGACAGAGAGAGAGGAGTGACCACTGGGAGAGTGAGACAGAGAGGAGGAGTGACCACTGGGAGAGTGAGACAGAGAGGAGGAGTGACCACTGGGAGAGTGAGACAGAGAGAGGAGTGACCACTGGGAGAGTGAGACAGAGAGGAGGAGTGACCACTGGGAGAGTGAGACAGAGAGGAGTGACCACTGGGAGAGTGAGACAGAGAGGAGTGACCACTGGGAGAGTGAGGCAGAGAGGGGGAGTGACCACTGGAGAGTGAGACAGAGAGGAGTGACCACTGGGAGAGTGAGACAGTGAGGAGTGACCACTGGGGAGAGTGAGACAGAGGGGAGTGACCACTGGGAGAGTGAGACAGAGAGGAGGAGTGACCACTGGGAGAGTGAGACAGAGAGGAGGAGTGACCACTGGGAGAGTGAGACAGAGAGAGGAGTGACCACTGGGAGAGTGAGGCAGAGAGGAGGAGTGACCACTGGGAGAGTGAGACAGAGAGGAGGAGTGACCACTGGGAGAGTGAGACAGAGAGGAGGAGTGACCACTGGGAGAGTGAGACGGAGAGGAGGAGTGACCACTGGGAGAGTGAGACGGAGAGGAGGAGTGACCACTGGGAGAGTGAGACAGAGAGGAGGAGTGACCACTGGGAGAGTGAGACAGAGAGGAGGAGTGACCACTGGGAGAGTGAGACAGAGAGGAGGAGTGACCACTGGGAGAGTGAGACAGAGAGGAGGAGTGACCACTGGGAGAGTGAGACAGAGAGGAGGAGTGACCACTGGGAGAGTGAGACAGAGAGGAGGAGTGACCACTGGGAGAGTGAGACAGAGAGAGGAGTGACCACTGGGAGAGTGAGACAGAGAGAGGAGTGACCACTGGGAGAGTGAGACAGAGAGAGGAGTGACCACTGGGAGAGTGAGACAGAGAGGAGGAGTGACCACTGGGAGAGTGAGACAGAGAGAGGAGTGACCACTGGGAGAGTGAGACAGAGAGGAGTGACCACTGGGAGAGTGAGACAGAGAGAGGAGTGACCACTGGGAGAGTGAGACAGAGAGGAGGAGTGACCATTGAGAGAGTGAGACAGAGAGGAGGAGTGACCACTGGGAGAGTGAGACAGAGAGGAGGAGTGACCACTGGGAGAGTGAGACAGAGAGGAGGAGTGACCACTGGGAGAGTGAGGCAGAGAGGAGGAGTGACCACTGGGAGAGTGAGACTGAGAGGAGGAGTGACCACTGAGAGAGTGAGACAGAGAGGAGGAGTGACCACTGGGAGAGTGAGACAGAGAGGAGGAGTGACCACTGGGAGAGTGAGACAGAGAGGAGGAGTGACCACTGAGAGAGTGAGACAGAGAGGAGGAGTGACCACTGGGAGAGTGAGACAGAGAGGAGTGACCACTGGGAGAGTGAGACAGAGAGGAGGAGTGACCACTGGGAGAATGAGACAGAGAGGAGGAGTGACCACTGGGAGAGTGAGACAGAGAGGAGGAGTGACCACTGGGAGAGTGAGGCAGAGAGGAGGAGTGACCACTGAGAGAGTGAGACAGAGTGGAGGAGTGGCCACTGGGAGAGTGACACAGAGAGGAGGAGTGACCACTGGGAGAGTGAGACAGAGAGGAGGAGTGACCACTGGGAGAGTGAGACGGAGAAGAGGAGTGACCACTGGGAGAGTGAGACAGAGAGGAGTGACCACTGGGAGAGTGAGACAGAGAGGAGGAGTGACCACTGGGAGAGTGAGACAGAGAGGAGGAGTGACCACTGGGAGAGTGAGACAGAGAGGAGGAGTGACCACTGGGAGAGTGAGACAGAGAGGAGGAGTGACCACTGGGAGAGTGAGACAGCGAGGAGGAGTGACCACTCGGAGAGTGAGACAGAGAGGAGGAGTGACCACTGGGAGAGTGAGACAGAGAGGAGGAGTGACCACTGGGAGAGTGAGACAGAGATGAGGAGTGACCACTGGGAGAGTGAGACAGAGAGGAGGAGTGACCACTGGGAGAGTGAGACAGAGAGGAGGAGTGAGCACTGGGAGAGTGAGACAGAGAGGAGGAGTGACCACTGGGAGAGTGAGACAGAGGGGAGGAGTGACCACTGGGAGAGTGAGACAGAGAGGAGGAGTGACCACTGGGAGAGTGAGACAGAGAGGAGGAGTGACCACTGGGAGAGTGAGACAGAGAGAGGAGTGACCACTGGGAGAGCGAGACAGACAGGAGGAGTGACCACTGAGAGAGTGAGACAGAGAGGAGGAGTGACCACTGGGAGAGTGAGACAGAGAGGAGTGACCACTGGGAGAGTGAGACAGAGAGGAGGAGTGACCACTGGGAGAGTGAGACAGAGAGGAGGAGTGACCACTGGGAGAGTGAGACAGAGAGGAGTGACCACTGGGAGAGTGAGACGGAGAGGAGGAGTGATCACTGGGAGAGTGAGACAGAGAGGAGTGACCACTGGGAGAGTGAGACAGAGAGGAGGAGTGACCACTGGGAGGGTGAGACAGAGAGGAGGAGTGACCACTGGGAGAGTGAGACAGAGAGGAGGAGTGACCACTGGGAGGGTGAGACAGAGAGGAGGAGTGACCACTGGGAGAGTGAGACAGAGAGGAGGAGTGACCACTGGGAGAGTGAGACAGAGAGGAGGAGTGACCACTGGGAGAGTGAGACGGAGAGGAGTGACCACTGGGAGAATGAGACAGAGAGGAGTGACCACTGGGAGAGTGAGACAGAGAGGAGTGACCACGGGGAGAGTGAGACAGAGAGGAGGAGTGACCACTGGGAGAGTGAGACAGAGAGGAGGAGTGACCACTGGGAGAGTGAGACAGAGAGCAGGAGTGACCACTGGGAGAGTGAGACAGAGAGAGGAGTGACCACTGGGAGAGTGAGACCGAGAGGAGGAGTGACCACTGGGAGAGTGAGACAGAGAGGAGTGACCACTGGGAGAGTGAGACAGAGAGGAGTGACCACTGGGAGAGTGAGACAGAGAGGAGGAGTGACCACTGGGAGAGTGAGACAGAGAGGAGTGAGCACTGGGAGAGTGAGACAGAGAGGAGTGACCACTGGGAGAGTGAGACAGAGAGGAGGACTGACCACTGGGAGAGTGAGACAGAGAGGAGGAGTGACCACTGGGAGAGTGAGACAGAGAGAGGAGTGACCACTGGGAGAGTGAGACAGAGAGGAGGAGTGACCACTGGGAGAGTGAGACAGAGAGGAGTGACCACTGGGAGAGTGAGACAGAGAGGAGTGACCACTGGGAGAGTGAGACAGAGAGGAGGAGTGACCACTGGGAGAGTGAGACAGTGAGGAGTGACCACTGGGAGAGTGAGACAGAGGGGAGTGACCACTGGGAGAGTGAGACAGAGAGGAGGAGTGACCACTGGGAGAGTGAGACAGAGAGAGGAGTGACCACTGGGAGAGTGAGGCAGAGAGGAGGAGTGACCACTGGGAGAGTGAGACAGAGAGGAGGAGTGACCACTGGGAGAGTGAGACAGAGAGGAGGAGTGACCACTGGGAGAGTGAGACAGAGAGGAGGAGTGACCACTGGGAGAGTGAGACGGAGAGGAGGAGTGACCACTGGGAGAGTGAGACAGAGAGGAGGAGTGACCACTGGGAGAGTGAGACAGAGAGGAGGAGTGACCACTGGGAGAGTGAGACAGAGAGGAGGAGTGACCACTGGGAGAGTGAGACAGAGAGGAGGAGTGACCACTTGGAGAGTGAGACAGAGAGGAGGAGTGACCACTGGGAGAGTGAGACAGAGAGGAGGAGTGACCACTGGGAGAGTGAGACAGAGAGAGGAGTGACCACTGGGAGAGTGAGACAGAGCAAGGAGTGACCACTGGGAGAGTGAGACAGAGAGAGGAGTGACCACTGGGAGAGTGAGACAGAGAGGAGGAGTGACCACTGGGAGAGTGAGACAGAGAGAGGAGTGACCACTGGGAGAGTGAGACAGAGAGGAGTGACCACTGGGAGAGTGAGACAGAGAGGAGGAGTGACCACTGGGAGAGTGAGATAGACAGGAGGGGTGACCACTGGGAGAGTGAGACAGAGAGGAGGAGTGACCACTGGGAGTGAGACAGAGAGGAGGAGTGACCACTGGGAGAGTGAGACAGAGAGGAGTGACCACTGGGAGAGTGAGACAGAGAGGAGGAGTGACCACTGGGAGAGTGAGACAGAGAGGAGGAGTGACCACTGGGAGAGTGAGACAGAGAGAGGAGTGACCACTGGGAGAGTGAGACAGAGAGAGGAGTGACCACTGGGAGAGTGAGACAGAGAGGAGGAGTGACCATTGAGAGAGTGAGACAGAGAGGAGGAGTGACCACTGGGAGAGTGAGACAGAGAGGAGGAGTGACCACTGGGAGAGTGAGACAGAGAGGAGGAGTGACCACTGGGAGAGTGAGACAGAGAGGAGCAGTGACCACTGGGCGAGTGAGACAGAGAGGAGGAGTGACCACTGAGAGAGTGAGACAGAGAGGAGGAGTGACCACTGGGAGAGTGAGACAGAGAGGAGGAGTGACCACTGGGAGAGTGAGACAGAGAGGAGGAGTGAACACTGGGAGAGTGAGACAGAGAGGAGGAGTGACCACTGGGAGAGTGAGACAGAGAGGAGTGACCACTGGGAGAGTGAGACAGAGAGGAGGAGTGACCACTGGGAGAGTGAGACAGAGAGGAGGAGTGACCACTGGGAGAGTGAGACAGAGAGGAGGAGTGACCACTGGGAGAGTGAGGCAGAGAGGAGGAGTGACCACTGAGAGAGTGAGACAGAGAGGAGGAGTGACCACTGGCAGAGTGAGACAGAGAGGAGGAGTGACCACTGGGAGAGTGAGACAGAGAGGAGGAGTGACCACTGGGAGAGTGAGACGGAGAAGAGGAGTGACCACTTGGAGAGTGAGACAGAGAGGAGTGACCACTGGGAGAGTGAGACAGAGAGGAGGAGTGACCACTGGGAGAGTGAGACAGAGAGGAGGAGTGACCACTGGGAGAGTGAGACAGAGAGGAGGAGTGATCACTGGGAGAGTGAGACAGAGAGGAGGAGTGACCACTGGGAGAGTGAGACAGCGAGGAGGAGTGACCACTCGGAGAGTGAGACAGAGAGGAGGAGTGACCACTGGGAGAGTGAGACAGAGAGGAGGAGTGACCACTGGGAGAGTGAGACAGAGAGGAGGAGTGACCACTGGGAGAGTGAGACAGAGAGGAGGAGTGACCACTGGGAGAGTGAGACAGAGAGGAGGAGTGACCACTGGGAGAGTGAGACAGAGAGGAGGAGTGACCACTGGGAGAGTGAGACAAAGAGGAGGAGTGACCACTGGGAGAGTGAGACAGAGAGGAGGAGTGACCACTGGGAGAGTGAGACAGAGAGGAGGAGTGACCACTGGGAGAGTGAGACAGAGAGAGGAGTGACCACTGGGAGAGTGAGACAGAGAGGAGGAGTGACCACTGAGAGAGTGAGACAGAGAGGAGGAGTGACCACTGGGAGAGTGAGACAGAGAGGAGTGACCACTGGGAGAGTGAGACAGAGAGGAGGAGTGACCACTGGGAGAGTGAGACAGAGAGGAGTGACCACTGGGACAGTGAGACAGAGAGGAGGAGTGACCACTGGGAGAGTGAGACAGAGAGGAGTGACCACTGGGAGAGTGAGACGGAGAGGAGGAGTGACCACTGGGAGAGTGAGACAGAGAGGAGTGACCACTGGGAGAGTGAGACAGAGAGGAGGAGTGACCACTGGGAGGGTGAGACAGAGAGGAGGAGTGACCACTGGGAGGGTGAGACAGAGAGGAGGAGTGACCACTGGGAGAGTGAGACAGAGAGGAGGAGTGACACTGGGAGAGTGAGACAGTGAGGAGGAGTGACCACTGGGAGAGTGAGACAGAGAGGAGGAGTGACCACTGGGAGAGTGAGATGGAGAGGAGTGACCACTGGGAGAGTGAGACAGAGAGGAGTGACCACTGGGAGAGTGAGACAGAGAGGAGTGACCACTGGGAGAGTGAGACAGAGAGGAGGAGTGACCACTGGGAGAGTGAGACAGAGAGGAGGAGTGACCACTGGGAGAGTGAGACGGAGAAGAGGAGTGACCACTGGGAGAGTGAGACAGAGAGGAGTGACCACTGGGAGAGTGAGACAGAGAGGAGGAGTGACCACTGGGAGAGTGAGACAGAGAGGAGGAGTGACCACTGGGAGAGTGAGACAGAGAGGAGGAGTGACCACTGGGATAGTGAGACAGAGAGGAGGAGTGACCACTGGGAGAGTGAGACAGCGAGGAGGACTGACCACTCGGAGAGTGAGACAGAGAGGAGGAGTGACCACTGGGAGAGTGAGACAGAGAGGAGGAGTGACCACTGGGAGAGTGAGACAGAGAGGAGGAGTGACCACTGGGAGAGTGAGACAGAGAGGAGGAGTGACCACTGGGAGAGTGAGACAGAGAGGAGGAGTGACCACTGGGAGAGTGAGACAGAGAGGAGGAGTGACCATTGGGAGAGTGAGACAGAGAGGAGTGACCACTGGGAGAGTGAGACAGAGAGGAGGAGTGACCACTGGGAGAGTGAGACAGAGAGAGGAGTGACCACTGGGAGAGTGAGACAGAGAGGAGGAGTGACCACTGAGAGAGTGAGACAGAGAGGAGGAGTGACCACTGGGAGAGTGAGACAGAGAGGAGTGACCACTGGGAGAGTGAGACAGAGAGGAGGAGTGACCACTGGGAGAGTGAGACAGAGAGGAGGAGTGACCACTGGGAGAGTGAGACAGAGAGGAGTGACCACTGGGAGAGTGAGACGGAGAGGAGGAGTGACCACTGGGAGAGTGAGACAGAGAGGAGTGACCACTGGGAGAGTGAGACAGAGAGGAGGAGTGACCACTGGGAGGGTGAGACAGAGAGGAGGAGTGAACACTGGGAGAGAGACAGAGAGGAGGAGTGATCACTGGGAGGGTGAGACAGAGAGGAGGAGTGACCACTGGGAGAGTGAGACAGAGAGGATGAGTGACCACTGGGAGAGTGAGACAGAGAGGAGGAGTGACCACTGGGAGAGTGAGACGGAGAGGAGTGACCACTGGGAGAGTGAGACAGACAGGAGTGACCACTGGGAGAGTGAGACAGAGAGGAGTGACCACTGGGAGAGTGAGACAGAGAGGAGGAGTGACCACTGGGAGAGTGAGACAGAGAGGAGGAGTGACCACTGGGAGAGTGAGACAGAGAGGAGGAGTGACCACTGGGAGAGTGAGACAGAGAGAGGAGTGACCACTGGGAGAGTGAGACAGAGAGGAGGAGTGACCACTGGGAGAGTGAGACAGAGAGGAGTGACCACTGGGAGAGTGAGACAGAGAGGAGTGCCACTGGGAGAGTGAGACAGAGAGGAGGAGTGACCACTGGGAGAGTGAGACAGAGAGGAAGAGTGACCACTGGGAGAGTGAGACAGAGAGGAGGAGTGACCACTGGGAGAGTGAGACAGAGAGGAGTGACCACTGGGAGAGTGAGACAGAGAGGAGGAGTGACCACTGGGAGGGTGAGACAGAGAGGAGGAGTGACCACTGGGAGAGTGAGACAGAGAGGAGGAGTGACCACTGGGAGGGTGAGACAGAGAGGAGGAGTGACCACTGGGAGAGTGAGACAGAGAGGAGTGAGCACTGGGAGAGTGAGACAGAGAGGAGTGACCACTGGGAGAGTGAGACAGAGAGGAGGAGTGGCCACTGGGAGAGTGAGACAGAGAGGAGGAGTGACCACTGGGAGAGTGAGACAGAGAGGAGGAGTGACCACTGGGAGAGTGAGACAGAGAGGAGGAGTGACCACTGGGAGAGTGAGACAGAGAGAGAGGAGTGACCACTGGGAGCGTGAGACAGAGAGGAGGAGTGACCACTGGGAGAGTGAGACAGAGAGGAGGAGTGACCACTGGGAGAGTGAGACAGAGAGAGGAGTGACCACTGGGAGAGTGAGACAGAGAGGAGGAGTGACCACTGGGAGAGTGAGACAGAGAGGAGTGACCACTGGGAGAGTGAGACAGAGAGGAGTGACCACTGGGAGAGTGAGACAGAGAGGAGTGACCACTGGGAGAGTGAGACAGAGAGGAGTGACCACTGGGAGAGTGAGACAGAGAGGAGGAGTGACCACTGGAGGGTGAGACAGAGAGGAGGAGTGAACACTGGGAGAGAGACAGAGAGGAGGAGTGATCACTGGGAGGGTGAGACAGAGAGGAGGAGTGACCACTGGGAGAGTGAGACAGAGAGGATGAGTGACCACTGGGAGAGTGAGACAGAGAGGAGGAGTGACCACTGGGAGAGTGAGACGAGAGGAGAGTGACCACTGGGAGAGTGAGACAGACAGGAGTGACCACTGGGAGAGTGAGACAGAGAGGAGTGACCACTGGGAGAGTGAGACAGAGAGGAGGAGTGACCACTGGGAGAGTGAGACAGAGAGGAGGAGTGACCACTGGGAGAGTGAGACAGAGAGGAGGAGTGACCACTGGGAGAGTGAGACAGAGAGGAGGAGTGACCACTGGGAGAGTGAGACAGAGAGGAGGAGTGACCACTGGGAGAGTGAGACAGAGAGGGAGTGACCACTGGGAGAGTGAGACAGAGAGGAGTGCCACTGGGAGAGTGAGACAGAGAGGAGGAGTGACCACTGGGAGAGTGAGACAGAGAGGAGAGTGACCACTGGGAGAGTGAGACAGAGAGGAGGAGTGACCACTGGGAGAGTGAGACAGAGAGGAGTGACCACTGGGAGAGTGAGACAGAGAGGAGGAGTGACCACTGGGAGGGTGAGACAGAGAGGAGGAGTGACCACTGGGAGAGTGAGACAGAGAGGAGGAGTGACCACTGGGAGGGTGAGACAGAGAGGAGGAGTGACCACTGGGAGAGTGAGACAGAGAGGAGTGAGCACTGGGAGAGTGAGACAGAGAGGAGTGACCACTGGGAGAGTGAGACAGAGAGGAGGAGTGGCCACTGGGAGAGTGAGACAGAGAGGAGGAGTGACCACTGGGAGAGTGAGACAGAGAGGAGGAGTGACCACTGGGAGAGTGAGACAGAGAGGAGGAGTGACCACTGGGAGAGTGAGACAGAGAGAGAGGAGTGACCACTGGGAGCGTGAGACAGAGAGGAGGAGTGACCACTGGGAGAGTGAGACAGAGAGGAGGAGTGACCACTGGGAGAGTGAGACAGAGAGAGGAGTGACCACTGGGAGAGTGAGACAGAGAGGAGGAGTGACCACTGGGAGAGTGAGACAGAGAGGAGTGACCACTGGGAGAGTGAGACAGAGAGGAGTGACCACTGGGAGAGTGAGACAGAGAGGAGTGACCACTGGGAGAGTGAGACAGAGAGGAGTGACCACTGGGAGAGTGAGACAGTGAGCAGTGACCACTGGGAGAGTGAGACAGAGGGAGGAGTGACCACTGGGAGAGTGAGACAGAGAGGAGGAGTGACCACTGGGAGAGTGAGACAGAGAGGAGGAGTGACCACTGGGAGAGTGAGACAGAGAGGAGGAGTGACCACTGGGAGAGTGAGACAGAGAGGAGGAGTGATCACTGGGAGAGTGAGACAGAGAGGAGGAGTGACCACTGGGAGAGTGAGACAGCGAGGAGGAGTGACCACTCGGAGAGTGAGACAGAGAGGAGGAGTGACCACTGGGAGAGTGAGACAGAGAGGAGGAGTGACCACTGGGAGAGTGAGACAGAGAGGAGGAGTGACCACTGGGAGAGTGAGACAGAGAGGAGGAGTGACCACTGGGAGAGTGAGACAGAGAGGAGGAGTGACCACTGGGAGAGTGAGACAGAGAGGAGGAGTGACCACTGGGAGAGTGAGACAAAGAGGAGGAGTGACCACTGGGAGAGTGAGACAGAGAGGAGGAGTGACCACTGGGAGAGTGAGACAGAGAGGAGGAGTGACCACTGGGAGAGTGAGACAGAGAGAGGAGTGACCACTGGGAGAGTGAGACAGAGAGGAGGAGTGACCACTGAGAGAGTGAGACAGAGAGGAGGAGTGACCACTGGGAGAGTGAGACAGAGAGGAGTGACCACTGGGAGAGTGAGACAGAGAGGAGGAGTGACCACTGGGAGAGTGAGACAGAGAGGAGTGACCACTGGGACAGTGAGACAGAGAGGAGGAGTGACCACTGGGAGAGTGAGACAGAGAGGAGTGACCACTGGGAGAGTGAGACGGAGAGGAGGAGTGACCACTGGGAGAGTGAGACAGAGAGGAGTGACCACTGGGAGAGTGAGACAGAGAGGAGGAGTGACCACTGGGAGGGTGAGACAGAGAGGAGGAGTGACCACTGGGAGGTGAGACAGAGAGGAGGAGTGACCACTGGGAGAGTGAGACAGAGAGGAGGAGTGACACTGAGAGAGTGAGACAGTGAGGAGGAGTGACCACTGGGAGAGTGAGACAGAGAGGAGGAGTGACCACTGGGAGAGTGAGATGAGAGGAGTGACCACTGGGAGAGTGAGACAGAGAGGAGTGACCACTGGGAGAGTGAGACAGAGAGGAGTGACCACTGGGAGAGTGAGACAGAGAGGAGGAGTGACCACTGGGAGAGTGAGACAGAGAGGAGGAGTGACCACTGGGAGAGTGAGACGGAGAAGAGGAGTGACCACTGGGAGAGTGAGACAGAGAGGGAGTGACCACTGGGAGAGTGAGACAGAGAGGAGGAGTGACCACTGGGAGAGTGAGACAGAGAGGAGGAGTGACCACTGGGAGAGTGAGACAGAGAGGAGGAGTGACCACTGGGAGAGTGAGACAGAGAGGAGGAGTGACCACTGGGAGAGTGAGACAGCGAGGAGGACTGACCACTCGGAGAGTGAGACAGAGAGGAGGAGTGACCACTGGGAGAGTGAGACAGAGAGGAGGAGTGACCACTGGGAGAGTGAGACAGAGAGGAGGAGTGACCACTGGGAGAGTGAGACAGAGAGGAGGAGTGACCACTGGGAGAGTGAGACAGAGAGGAGGAGTGACCACTGGGAGAGTGAGACAGAGAGGAGGAGTGACCATTGGGAGAGTGAGACAGAGAGGAGTGACCACTGGGAGAGTGAGACAGAGAGGAGGAGTGACCACTGGGAGAGTGAGACAGAGAGAGGAGTGACCACTGGGAGAGTGAGACAGAGAGGAGGAGTGACCACTGAGAGAGTGAGACAGAGAGGAGGAGTGACCACTGGGAGAGTGAGACAGAGAGGAGTGACCACTGGGAGAGTGAGACAGAGAGGAGGAGTGACCACTGGGAGAGTGAGACAGAGAGGAGGAGTGACCACTGGGAGAGGGAGACAGAGAGGAGTGACCACTGGGAGAGTGAGACGGAGAGGAGGAGTGACCACTGGGAGAGTGAGACAGAGAGGAGTGACCACTGGGAGAGTGAGACAGAGAGGAGGAGTGACCACTGGGAGGGTGAGACAGAGAGGAGGAGTGAACACTGGGAGAGAGACAGAGAGGGAGTGATCACTGGAGGGTGAGACAGAGAGGAGGAGTGACCACTGGGAGAGTGAGACAGAGAGGATGAGTGACCACTGGGAGAGTGAGACAGAGAGGAGGAGTGACCACTGGGAGAGTGAGACGGAGAGGAGTGACCACTGGGAGAGTGAGACAGAGAGGAGTGACCACTGGGAGAGTGAGACAGAGAGGAGTGACCACTGGGAGAGTGAGACAGAGAGGAGGAGTGACCACTGGGAGAGTGAGACAGAGAGGAGGAGTGACCACTGGGAGAGTGAGACAGAGAGGAGGAGTGACCACTGGGAGAGTGAGACAGAGAGAGGAGTGACCACTGGGAGAGTGAGACAGAGAGGAGGAGTGACCACTGGGAGAGTGAGACAGAGAGGAGTGACCACTGGGAGAGTGAGACAGAGAGGAGTGCCACTGGGAGAGTGAGACAGAGAGGAGGAGTGACCACTGGGAGAGTGAGACAGAGAGGAGAGTGACCACTGGGAGAGTGAGACAGAGAGGAGGAGTGACCACTGGGAGAGTGAGACAGAGAGGAGTGACCACTGGGAGAGTGAGACAGAGAGGAGGAGTGACCACTGGAGGGTGAGACAGAGAGGAGGAGTGACCACTGGGAGAGTGAGACAGAGAGGAGGAGTGACCACTGGGAGGGAGACAGAGAGGAGGAGTGACCACTGGGAGAGTGAGACAGAGAGGAGTGACCACTGGGAGAGTGAGACAGAGAGAGGAGTGACCACTGGGAGAGTGAGACAGAGAGGAGGAGTGACCACTGGGAGAGTGAGACAGAGAGGAGGAGTGACCACTGGGAGAGTGAGACAGAGAGGAGGAGTGACCACTGGGAGAGTGAGACAGAGAGAGAGGAGTGACCACTGGGAGAGTGAGACAGAGAGGAGGAGTGACCACTGGGAGAGTGAGACAGAGAGGAGGAGTGACCACTGGGAGAGTGAGACAGAGAGAGGAGTGACCACTGGGAGAGTGAGACAGAGAGGAGGAGTGACCACTGGGAGAGTGAGACAGAGAGAGGAGTGACCACTGGGAGAGTGAGACAGAGAGGAGTGACCACTGGGAGAGTGAGACAGAGAGGAGGAGTGACCACTGGGAGAGTGAGACAGAGAGGAGTGACCACTGGGAGAGTGAGACAGAGAGGAGGAGTGACCACTGGGAGAGTGAGACAGAGGGGAGTGACCACTGGGAGAGTGAGACAGAGAGGAGGAGTGACCACTGGGAGAGTGAGACAGAGAGGAGGAGTGACCACTGGGAGAGTGAGACAGAGAGGAGGAGTGACCACTGGAGAGAGTGAGACAGAGAGGAGGAGTGACCACTGGGAGAGTGAGACAGAGAGGAGGAGTGACCACTGGAGAGTGAGACAGAGAGGAGGAGTGACCACTGGGAGAGTGAGACAGAGAGGAGGAGTGACCACTGAGAGAGTGAGACAGGAGAGGAGGAGTGACCACTGGGAGAGTGAGACAGAGAGGAGGAGTGACCACTGGGAGAGTGAGACAGAGAGGAGGAGTGACCACTGGGAGAGTGAGACAGAGAGGAGTGACCACTGGGAGAGTGAGACAGAGAGGAGTGACCACTGGGAGAGTGAGACAGAGAGGAGTGACCACTGGGAGAGTGAGACAGAGAGGAGGAGTGACCACTGGGAGAGTGAGACAGAGAGGAGAGTGACCACTGGGAGAGTGAGACAGAGAGGAGGAGTGACCACTGGGAGAGTGAGACAGAGAGAGGAGTGACCACTGGGAGAGTGAGACCGAGAGGAGGAGTGACCACTGGGAGAGTGAGACAGAGAGGAGTGACCACTGGGAGAGTGAGACAGAGAGGAGTGACCACTGGGAGAGTGAGACAGAGAGGAGGAGTGACCACTGGGAGAGTGAGACAGAGAGGAGGAGTGACCACTGGGAGAGTGAGACAGAGAGGAGGAGTGACCACTGGGAGAGTGAGACAGAGAGGAGGAGTGACCACTGGGAGAGTGAGACAGAGAGGAGTGACCACTGGGAGAGTGAGACAGAGAGG
Organism: Somniosus microcephalus; assembly: GCF_052327205.1. Classification (NCBI taxonomy): domain Eukaryota; kingdom Metazoa; phylum Chordata; class Chondrichthyes; order Squaliformes; family Somniosidae; genus Somniosus; species Somniosus microcephalus. The sequence continues at coordinate 229,417,257 of NC_140989.1, read as the reverse complement.
AGTGACCACTGGGAGAGTGAGACAGAGAGGAGGAGTGACCACTGGGAGAGTGAGACAGAGAGGAGGAGTGACCACTGGGAGAGTGAGACAGAGAGAGGAGTGACCACTGGGAGAGTGAGACAGAGAGGAGGAGTGACCACTGGGAGAGTGAGACAGAGAGGAGTGACCACTGGGAGAGTGAGACAGAGAGGAGTGACCACTGGGAGAGTGAGACAGAGAGGAGGAGTGACCACTGGGAGAGTGAGACAGAGAGAGGAGTGACCACTGGGAGAGTGAGAGGAGTGACCACTGAGAGAGAGGAGTGACCACTGGGAGAGTGAGACAGAGAAGAGTGACCACTGGGAGAGTGAGACAGAGGAGACCACTGGGAGAGTGAGACAGAGAGGGAGTGACCACTGGGAGAGTGAGACAGAGAGGAGTGACCACTGGGAGAGTGAGACAGAGAGGAGAGTGACCACTGGGAGAGTGAGACAGAGAGGAGGAGTGACCACTGGGAGAGTGAGACAGAGAGGAGGAGTGACCACTGGGAGAGTGAGACAGAGAGGAGGAGTGACCACTGGGAGAGTGAGACAGAGGACCCTGGAGAGTGAGACAGAGAGGACCACTGGGAGAGTGAGACAGAGAGGAGTGACCACTGGGAGAGTGAGACAGAGAGGAGGAGTGACCACTGGAGAGTGAGACAGAGAGGAGGAGTGACCACTGGGAGAGTGAGACAGAGAGGAGGAGTGACCACTGGGAGAGTGAGACAGAGAGGAGGAGTGACCACTGGGAGAGTGAGACAGAGGAGGAGTGACCACTGGGAGAGTGAGACAGAGAGGAGTGACCACTGGGAGAGTGAGACAGAGAGGAGGAGTGACCACTGGGAGAGTGAGACAGAGAGGAGGAGTGACCACTGGGAGAGTGAGACAGAGAGAGGAGTGACCACTGGGAGAGTGAGACAGAGAGGAGGTGACCACTGGGAGAGTGAGACAGAGAGGAGTGACCACTGGGAGAGTGAGACAGAGAGGAGGAGTGACCACTGGGAGAGTGAGACAGAGAGGAGGAGTGACCACTGGGAGAGTGAGACAGAGAGGAGTGACCACTGGAGAGTGAGACAGAGAGGAGTGACCACTGGGAGAGTGAGACAGAGAGGAGTGACCACTGGGAGAGTGAGACAGAGAGGAGGAGTGACCACTGGGAGAGTGAGACAGAGAGGAGAGTGACCACTGGGAGAGTGAGACAGAGAGAGGAGTGACCACTGGGAGAGTGAGGCAGAGAGGAGGAGTGACCACTGGGAGAGTGAGACAGAGAGGAGGAGTGACCACTGGGAGAGTGAGACAGAGAGGAGTGACCACTGGGAGAGTGAGACAGAGAGGAGGAGTGACCACTGGGAGAGTGAGACGGAGAGGAGGAGTGACCACTGGAGAGTGAGACAGAGAGGAGGAGTGACCACTGGGAGAGTGAGACAGAGAGGAGGAGTGACCACTGGAGAGTGAGACAGAGAGGAGGAGTGACCACTGGGAGAGTGAGACAGAGAGGAGGAGTGACCACTGGGAGAGTGAGACAGAGAGGAGGAGTGACCACTTGGAGAGTGAGACAGAGAGGAGCAGTGACCACTGGGAGA
>NC_140989.1:229373084-229415154 GCF_052327205.1 Somniosus microcephalus | reverse complement strand
AGCCACTGGAGAGGTGAGACAGAGAGGAGGAGTGACCACAGGGAGAGTGACGACAGAGAGAGAGAGTGACCACTGGGAGAGTGAGACAGAGAGGAGTGACCACTGGGAGAGTGAGACAGAGGTAGGAGGAGTGACCACTGGGAGAGTGAGATAGAGAGGAGGGAGTGACCACTGGGAGAGTGAGACAGAGAGGAGGAGTGACCACTGGGAGTGAGACAGAGAGGAGGAGTGACCACTGGGAGAGTGAGACAGAGAGGAGTGACCACTGGGAGAGTGAGACAGAGAGAGGAGTGACCACTGGAGAGTGAGACAGAGAGGAGGAGTGACCACTGGGAGAGTGAGACAGAGAGGAGGGAGTGACCACTGGGAGAGTGAGACAGAGAGGAGGAGTGACCACTGGGAGAGTGAGACAGAGAGGAGGAGTGACCACTGGAGAGTGAGACAGAGAGGAGGGACCACTGGGAGAGTGAGACAGAGAGGGAGGAGTGACCCACTGGGAGAGTGAGACAGAGAGGAGGAGTGACCACTGGGAGAGTGAGACAGAGAGGAGGAGTGACCACTGGGAGAGTGAGACAGAGAGTAGGAGTGACCACTGAGAGAGTGAGACAGAGAGGAGGAGTGACCACTGGAGAGAGTGAGACAGGAGAGGAGGAGTGACCACTGGGAGAGTGAGACAGAGAGTAGGAGTGACCACTGGGAGAGTGAGACAGAGAGGAGGAGTGACCACTGGGAGAGTGAGACAGAGAGGAGTGGCCACTGGGAGAGTGAGACAGAGAGAGGAGAGACCACTGGGAGAGTGAGACAGAGAGGAGGAGTGACCACTGGGAGAGTGAGGCAGAGAGGAGGAGTGACCACTGGGAGAGTGAGGCAGAGAGGAGGAGTGACCACTGAGAGAGTGAGACAGAGAGGAGGAGTGACCACTGGGAGAGTGAGACAGAGAGGAGGAGTGACCACTGGGAGAGTGAGACGGAGAAGAGGAGTGACCACTGGGAGAGTGAGACAGAGAGGAGTGACCACTGGAGAGTGAGACAGAGAGGAGGAGTGACCACTGGGAGAGTGAGACAGAGAGGAGGAGTGACCACTGGGAGAGTGAGACAGAGAGGAGGAGTGATCACTGGGAGAGTGAGACAGAGAGGAGGAGTGACCACTGGGAGAGTGAGACAGCGAGGAGGAGTGACCACTCGGAGAGTGAGACAGAGAGGAGGAGTGACCACTGGGAGAGTGAGACAGAGAGGAGGAGTGACCACTGGGAGAGTGAGACAGAGAGGAGGAGTGACCACTGGGAGAGTGAGACAGAGAGGAGGAGTGACCACTGGGAGAGTGAGACAGAGAGGAGGAGTGACACTGGGAGAGTGAGACAGAGAGGAGGAGTGACCACTGGGAGAGTGAGACAGAGAGGAGAGTGACCCCTGGAGAGTGAGACAGAGAGGTGGAGTGACCACTGGGAGAGTGAGACAGAGAGGAGGAGTGACCACTGGGAGAGTGAGACAGAGAGAGGAGTGACCACTGGGAGAGTGAGACAGAGAGGAGGAGTGACCACGGAGAGAGTGAGACAGAGAGGAGGAGTGACCACTGGGAGAGTGAGACAGAGAGGATGTGACCACTGGGAGAGTGAAGACAGAGAGGAGGAGTGACCACTGGGAGAGTGAGACAGAGAGGAGTGACCACTGGGAGAGTGAGACAGAGAGGAGGAGTGACCACTGGGAGAGTGAGACAGAGAGGAGTGACCACTGGGAGAGTGAGACGGAGAGGAGGAGTGACCACTGGGAGAGTGAGACAGAGAGGAGTGACCAATGGGAGAGTGAGACAGAGAGGAGGAGTGACCACTGGAGGGTGAGACAGAGAGGAGGAGTGACCACTGGGAGGGTGAGACAGAGAGGAGGAGTGACCACTGGGAGAGTGAGACAGAGAGGAGTGACCACTGGGAGAGTGAGACGGAGAGGAGGAGTGACCACTGGGAGAGTGAGACAGAGAGGAGTGACCACTGGGAGAGTGAGACAGAGAGGAGGAGTGAACACTGGGAGGGTGAGACAGAGAGGAGGAGTGACCACTGGGAGAGTGAGACAGAGAGGAGGAGTGACCACTGGGAGGGTGAGACAGAGAGGAGGAGTGACCACTGGGAGAGTGAGACAGAGAGGAGGAGTGACCACTGGGAGAGTGAGACAGAGAGGAGGAGTGACCACTGGGAGAGTGAGACGGAGAGGAGTGACCACTGGGAGAGTGAGACAGAGAGGAGTGACCACTGGGAGAGTGAGACAGAGAGGAGTGACCACTGGGAGAGTGAGACAGAGAGGAGGAGTGACCACTGGGAGAGAGAGACAGAGAGGAGGAGTGACCACTGGGAGAGTGAGACAGAGAGGAGGAGTGACCACTGGGAGAGTGAGACAGAGAGAGGAGTGACCACTGGGAGAGTGAGACAGAGAGGAGGAGTGACCACTGGGAGAGTGAGACAGAGAGGAGTGACCACTGGGAGAGTGAGACGGAGAGGAGGAGTGACCACTGGGAGAGTGAGACAGAGAGGAGTGACCACTGGGAGAGTGAGACAGAGAGGAGGAGTGACACTGGGAGGGTGAGACAGAGAGGAGGAGTGACCACTGGGAGAGGTGAGACAGAGAGGAGGAGTGACCACTGGGAGAGTGAGACAGAGAGGAGGAGTGACACTGGGAGAGGGAGACAGAGAGGAGGAGTGACCACTGGGAGAGTGAAACAGAGAGGAGGAGTGACCACTGGGAGAGTGAGACGGAGAGGAGTGACCACTGGGAGAGTGAGACAGAGAGGAGTGACCACTGGGAGAGTGAGACAGAGAGGAGTGACCACTGGGAGAGTGAGACAGAGAGGAGGATTGACCACTGGGAGAGTGAGACAGAGAGGAGGAGTGACCACTGGGGAGAGTGAGATGGAGAAGAGGAGGTGAACACTGGGAGAGTGAGACAGAGAGGAGTGACCACTGGGAGAGTGAGACAGAGAGGAGGAGTGACCACTGGGAGAGTGAGACAGAGAGGAGGAGTGACCACTGGGAGAGTGAGACAGAGAGGAGGAGTGACCACTGGGAGAGTGAGACAGAGAGGAGGAGTGACCACTGGGAGAGTGAGACAGCGAGGAGGAGTGACCACTCGGAGAGTGAGACAGAGAGGAGGAGTGACCACTGGGAGAGTGAGACAGAGAGGAGGAGTGACCACTGGGAGAGTGAGACAGAGAGGAGGAGTGACCACTGGGAGAGTGAGACAGAGAGGAGGAGTGACCACTGGGAGAGTGAGACAGAGAGGAGGAGTGACCACTGGGAGAGTGAGACAGAGAGGAGGAGTGACACTGGGAGAGTGAGACAGAGAGGAGGAGTGACACTGGGAGAGTGAGACAGAGAGGAGTGACCACTGGGAGAGTGAGACAGAGAGGAGGAGTGACCACTGGGAGAGTGAGACAGAGAGAGGAGTGACCACTGGGAGAGTGAGACAGAGAGGAGGAGTGACCACTGAGAGAGTGAGACAGAGAGGAGGAGTGACCACTGGGAGAGTGAGACAGAGAGGAGTGACCACTGGGAGAGTGAGACAGAGAGGAGGAGTGACCACTGGGAGAGTGAGACAGAGAGGAGTGACCACTGGGAGAGTGAGACAGAGAGGAGTGACCACTGGGAGAGTGAGACGGAGAGGAGGAGTGACCAGTGGGAGAGTGAGACAGAGAGCAGTGACCACTGGGAGAGTGAGACAGAGAGGAGGAGTGACCACTGGGAGAGTGAGACAGAGAGGAGGAGTGACCACTGGGAGAGTGAGACAGAGAGGAGGAGTGACCACTGGGAGAGTGAGACAGAGAGAGGAGTGACCACTGGGAGAGTGAGACAGAGAGGAGGAGTGACCACTTGGAGAGTGAGACAGAGAGGAGTGACCACTGGGAGAGTGAGACAGAGAGGAGTGCCACTGGGAGAGTGAGACAGAGAGGAGGAGTGACCACTGGGAGAGTGAGACAGAGAGGAAGAGTGACCACTGGGAGAGTGAGACAGAGAGGAGGAGTGACCACTGGGAGAGTGAGACAGAGAGGAGTGACCACTGGGAGAGTGAGACAGAGAGGAGGAGTGACCACTGGGAGGGTGAGACAGAGAGGAGGAGTGACCACTGGGAGAGTGAGACAGAGAGGAGGAGTGACCACTGGGAGGGTGAGACAGAGAGGAGGAGTGACCACTGGGAGAGTGAGACAGAGAGGAGTGAGCACTGGGAGAGTGAGACAGAGAGGAGTGACCACTGGGAGAGTGAGACAGAGAGGAGGAGTGACCACTGGGAGAGTGAGACAGAGAGGAGGAGTGACCACTGGGAGAGTGAGACAGAGAGGAGGAGTGACCACTGGGAGAGTGAGACAGAGAGGAGGAGTGACCACTGGGAGAGTGAGACAGAGAGAGAGGAGTGACCACTGGGAGAGTGAGACAGAGAGGAGGAGTGACCACTGGGAGAGTGAGACAGAGAGGAGGAGTGACCACTGGGAGAGTGAGACAGAGAGAGGAGTGACCACTGGGAGAGTGAGACAGAGAGGAGGAGTGACCACTGGGAGAGTGAGACAGAGAGGAGTGACCACTGGGAGAGTGAGACAGAGAGGAGTGACCACTGGGAGAGTGAGACAGAGAGGAGGAGTGACCACTGGGAGAGTGAGACAGAGAGGAGTGACCACTGGGAGAGTGAGACAGTGAGCAGTGACCACTGGGAGAGTGAGACAGAGGGGAGTGACCACTGGGAGAGTGAGACAGAGAGGAGTGACCACTGGGAGAATGAGACAGAGAGGAGGAGTGACCACTGGGAGAGTGAGACAGAGAGGAGGAGTGACCACTGGGAGAGTGAGACAGAGAGGAGGAGTGACCACAGAGAGAGTGAGACGGAGAGGAGGAGTGACCACTGGGAGACTGAGACAGAGAGGAGGAGTGACCACTGGGAGAGTGAGACAGAGAGGATGAGTGACCACTGGGAGAGTGAGACAGAGAGGAGGAGTGACCACTGGGAGAGTGAGACAGAGAGGAGGAGTGACCACTGGGAGAGTGAGACAGAGAGGAGGAGTGACCACTGGGAGTGAGACAGAGAGGAGGAGTGACCACTGGGAGAGTGAGACAGAGAGGAGGAGTGACCACTCGGAGAGTGAGACGAAGAGGAGGAGTGACCACTGGGAGAGTGAGACAGAGAGGAGGAGTGACCACTGGGAGTGAGACAGAGAGGAGGAGTGACCACTGGTAGAGTGAGACAGAGAGGAGGAGTGACCACTGGGAGAGTGAGACAGAGAGGAGGAGTGACCACTGGGAGAGTGAGACAGAGAGGAGGAGTGACCACTGGGAGAGTGAGACAGAGAGGAGGAGTGACCACTGGGAGAGTGAGACAGAGAGAGAGGAGTGACCACTGGGAGAGTGAGACAGAGAGGAGGAGTGACCACTGGGAGTGTGAGACAGAGAGGAGGAGTGACCACTGGGAGAGTGAGACAGAGAGAGGAGTGACCACTGGGAGAGTGAGACAGAGAGGAGGAGTGACCACTGGGAGAGTGAGACAGAGAGGAGTGACCACTGGGAGAGTGAGACAGAGAGGAGTGACCACTGGGAGAGTGAGACAGAGAGGAGGAGTGACCACTGGGAGAGTGAGACAGAGAGGAGTGACCACTGGGAGAGTGAGACAGTGAGCAGTGACCACTGGGAGAGTAAGACAGAGGGGAGTGACCACTGGGAGAGTGAGACAGAGAGGAGGAGTGACCACTGGGAGAGTGAGACAGAGAGGAGGAGTGACCACTGGGAGAGTGAGACAGAGAGAGGAGTGACCACTGAGAGAGTGAGACAGAGAGGAGGAGTGACCACTGGGAGAGTGAGACAGAGAGGAGGAGTGACCACTGGGAGAGTGAGACAGAGAGGAGGAGTGACCACTGGGAGAGTGAGACAGAGAGGAGGAGTGACCACAGGGAGAGTGAGACGGAGAGGAGGAGTGACCACTGGGAGAGTGAGACAGAGAGGAGGAGTGACCACTGTGAGAGTGAGACAGAGAGGAGGAGTGACCACTGGGAGAGTGAGACAGAGAGGAGGAGTGACCACTGGGAGAGTGAGACAGAGAGGAGGAGTGACCACTGGGAGAGTGAGACAGAGAGGAGGAGTGACCACTGGGAGAGTGAGACAGAGAGGAGGAGTGACCACTGGGAGAGTGAGACAGAGAGAGGAGTGACCACTGGGAGAGTGAGACAGAGAGAGGAGTGACCACTGGGAGAGTGAGACAGAGAGAGGAGTGACCACTGGGAGAGTGAGACAGAGAGGAGGAGTGACCACTGGGAGAGTGAGACAGAGAGAGGAGTGACCACTGGGAGAGTGAGACAGAGAGGAGTGACCACTGGGAGAGTGAGACAGAGAGGAGGAGTGACCACTGGGAGAGTGAGATAGAGAGGAGGAGTGACCACTGGGAGAGTGAGACAGAGAGGAGGAGTGACCACTGGGAGTGAGACAGAGAGGAGGAGTGACCACTGGGAGAGTGAGACAGAGAGGAGTGACCACTGGGAGAGTGAGACAGAGAGGAGGAGTGACCACTGGGAGAGTGAGACAGAGAGGAGTGACCACTGGGAGAGTGAGACAGAGAGAGGAGTGACCACTGGGAGAGTGAGACAGAGAGAGGTGTGACCACTGGGAGAGTGAGACAGAGAGGAGGAGTGACCATTGAGAGAGTGAGACAGAGAGGAGGAGTGACCACTGGGAGAGTGAGACAGAGAGGAGGATTGACCACTGGGAGAGTGAGACAGAGAGAGGAGTGACCACTGGGAGAGTGAGACAGAGAGAGGAGTGACCATTGGGAGAGTGAGACAGAGAGGAGGAGTGACCACTGGGAGAGTGAGACAGAGAGGAGGAGTGACCACTGGGAGAGTGAGACAGAGAGGAGGAGTGACCACTGGGAGAGTGAGACAGAGAGGAGGAGTGACCACTGGGAGAGTGAGACAGAGAGGAGGAGTGACCACTGGGAGAGTGAGACAGAGAGGAGGAGTGACCACTGGGAGAGTGAGACAGAGAGGAGTGACCACTGAGAGAGTGAGACAGAGAGAGGAGTGACCACTGGGAGAGTGAGACAGAGAGGAGGAGTGACCACTGGGAGAGTGAGACAGAGAGGAGGAGTGACCACTGGGAGAGTGAGACAGAGAGGAGTGACCACTGGGAGAGTGAGACAGAGAGGAGGAGTGACCACTGGGAGGGTGAGACAGAGAGGAGGAGTGACCACTGGGAGAGTGAGACAGAGAGGAGGAGTGACCACTGGGAGGGTGAGACAGAGAGGAGGAGTGACCACTGGGAGAGTGAGACAGAGAGGAGTGAGCACTGGGAGAGTGAGACAGAGAGGAGTGACCACTGGGAGAGTGAGACAGAGAGGAAGAGTGACCACTGGGAGAGTGAGACAGAGAGGAGGAGTGACAACTGGGAGAGTGAGACAGAGAGGAGGAGTGACCACTGGGAGAGTGAGACAGAGAGAGGAGTGACCACTGGGAGAGTGAGACAGAGAGAGGAGTGACCACTGGGAGAGTGAGACAGAGAGGAGGAGTGACCATTGAGAGAGTGAGACAGAGAGGAGGAGTGACCACTGGGAGAGTGAGACAGAGAGGAGGAGTGACCACTGGGAGAGTGAGACAGAGAGAGGAGTGACCACTGGGAGAGTGAGACAGAGAGAGGAGTGACCATTGGGAGAGTGAGACAGAGAGGAGGAGTGACCACTGGGAGAGTGAGACAGAGAGGAGGAGTGACCACTGGGAGAGTGAGACAGAGAGGAGGAGTGACCACTGGGAGAGTGAGACAGAGAGGAGGAGTGACCACTGGGAGAGTGAGACAGAGAGGAGGAGTGACCACTGGGAGAGTGAGACAGAGAGGAGTGACCACTGAGAGAGTGAGACAGAGAGAGGAGTGACCACTGGGAGAGTGAGACAGAGAGGAGGAGTGACCACTGGGAGAGTGAGACAGAGAGGAGGAGTGACCACTGGGAGAGTGAGACAGAGAGGAGTGACCACTGGGAGAGTGAGACAGAGAGGAGGAGTGACCACTGGGACGGTGAGACAGAGAGGAGGATTGACCACTGGGAGAGTGAGACAGAGAGGAGGAGTGACCACTGGGAGGGTGAGACAGAGAGGAGGAGTGACCACTGGGAGAGTGAGACAGAGAGGAGTGAGCACTGGGAGAGTGAGACAGAGAGGAGTGACCACTGGGAGAGTGAGACGGAGAGGAGGAGTGACCACTGGGAGAGTGAGACAGAGAGGAGGAGTGACAACTGGGAGAGTGAGACAGAGAGGAGGAGTGACCACTGGGAGAGTGAGACAGAGAGGAGGAGTGACCACTGGGAGAGTGAGACAGAGAGAGAGGAGTGACCACTGGGAGAGTGAGACAGAGAGGAGGAGTGACCACTGGGAGAGTGAGACAGAGAGGAGGAGTGACCACTGGGAGAGTGAGACAGAGAGAGGAGTGACCACTGGGAGAGTGAGACAGAGAGGAGGAGTGACCACTGGGAGAGTGAGACAGAGAGGAGTGACCACTGGGAGAGTGAGACAGAGAGGAGTGACCACTGGGAGAGTGAGACAGAGAGGAGGAGTGACCACTGGGAGAGTGAGACAGAGAGGAGTGACCACTGGGAGAGTGAGACAGTGAGCAGTGACCACTGGGAGAGTGAGACAGAGGGGAGTGACCACTGGGAGAGTGAAACAGAGAGGAGGAGTGACCACTGGGAGAATGAGACAGAGAGGAGGAGTGACCACTGGGAGAGTGAGACAGAGAGAGGAGTGACCACTGAGAGAGTGAGACAGAGAGGAGGAGTGACCACTGGGAGAGTGAGACAGAGAGCAGGAGTGACCACTGGGAGAGTGAGACAGAGAGGAGGAGTGACCACTGGGAGAGTGAGACACAGAGGAGGAGTGACCACAGAGAGAGTGAGACGGAGAGGAGGAGTGACCACTGGGAGAGTGAGACAGAGAGGAGGAGTGACCACTGGGAGAGTGAGACAGAGAGGATGAGTGACCACTGGGAGAGTGAGACAGAGAGGAGGAGTGACCACTGGGGGAGTGAGACAGAGAGGAGGAGTGACCACTAGGAGAGTGAGACAGAGAGGAGGAGTGACCACTGGGAGAGTGAGACAGAGAGGAGTGACCACTGGGAGAGTGAGACAGAGAGGAGGAGTGACCACTGGGAGAGTGAGACAGAGAGGAGGAGTGACCACTGGGAGTGAGACAGAGAGGAGGAGTGACCACTGGGAGAGTGAGACAGAGAGGAAGAGTGACCACTCGGAGAGTGAGACGGAGAGGAGGAGTGACCACTGGGAGAGTGAGACAGAGAGGAGGAGTGACCACTGGGAGAGTGAGACAGAGAGGAGGAGTGACCACTGGGAGAGTGAGACAGAGAGGAGGAGTGACCACTGGGAGAGTGAGACAGAGAGCAGGAGTGACCACTGGGAGAGTGAGACAGAGAGGAGGAGTGACCACTGGGAGAGTGAGACAGAGAGGAGGAGTGACCACTGGGAGAGTGAGACGGAGAGGAGTGACCACTGGGAGAGTGAGACAGAGAGAGGAGTGACCACTGGGAGAGTGAGACAGAGAGGAGGAGTGACCACTGAGAGTGAGACGGAGAGGAGGAGTGACCACTGGGAGTGAGACGGAGAGGAGTGACCACTGGGAGTGAGACGGAGAGGCAAAACTATGCTGTTCTTTAAACAGGCTCCAGTGATAAACCTTCATGAGCTGCTAACCATGTGGTCAAACTGCACAGAGGGAGGAAGGTCTGTGATCACTTCAAATCTCCCTAGTAGATTTGTACAAATCAGCATGTGGTATGTTCTGGGATGAAAGAAACCACATGAAAGGACAGGCCCATTTAATGGCTGCAGTAACAACCCAACCCTGCTAGCCGCGTTTTGTTAACTGAGTTTACCTCAGATATAAACATGAATGAGCTGGAGGATATTCTTCTTTCAAGTAGAACATTAAGTAAGGGAACATTTATCTACGAGTGATCATAATATGATCGAATTCAATGTTAGGTTTCAAAAGGAGGAACTTAATACAGTTCCTAAGATTCTAGGGTTTGGTGAGTCTAACTTTAACGGAATGAGGCAGTGACTTGTAATGATATCAGCAAATAGTGATGATATTTGTCTGTGTTTGATTACTTATGCCTTACAGCATATTTGTCTGTGTTTTTGATTACTTGTGCCTGACCAGCAGAGGTCATGTGAGAGACAAGCAGTCCAGAGGAGTTTTACTTTCAGTTTCATTCTAGATGCATCACAGCATAGTGTGTTCTGTAAAAAGCTGTAGAAAGTCTTGAACAAGACTTTAGATTAAACAACATTCTCTTTCAGAAATGAGTCTTTATTGAACCCAAAAAGAAAACAAAACATGATGTCAGAAGTGGCTGAAAGAGAAAAAATCTGAAGTTAGCAACTTGATGGGACAGTGAAAGCAGTTGTGGCAAGTAAGCGAAATCAGCTCTCCACATATTAGCAAGCCAGAAGAGAACATCGTTGCTTACCATTAGAGAATAGCTAATGAAGTGGAAAAATGGAAGGTTTACACCCACCGGCGACGCTTCAATTGACCGGTAATGTGGCTGAAAATTGGAGGAGATTCAAACAACGTGTAGGGTTGCATTTATCAGCAATCGGAGCTGACGATAAAAGTAATAAACAGAAATCGTCCGTGTTTTTACATGTAGTGGGTGATGCAGCGCTGGAGGTATATAATAATTTCATATTTGCCGTTGATGGAGACAAAATGAAGCTAGATAAAATAATGGAACAGTTTGAGGCCTACTGCATACCTAAACGCAACGTGACCTTTGAGAGGCACAAATTTTTCACATGTGTACAGAAAATCGGTGAGACTATTGTTCAGTATGTGACTGAACTGAGAAACCGGAGCAAATCGTGTGAATTTGGGGGACTCACAGACTCGCTGATAAAAGACAGACTGGTGTGTGGTATTCGAGATAATGGTCTAAGGGAAAGACTGCTAAGAGAGCAAGATCTAGACCTGGGAACAGCCATAGCACTGTGTAGGGTTACAGAGACTGTGAAGTTGCAGGCAAAGGAGCTGTTCAGTGACAGTAGCTGCAACGTGGATGCAGTGAGAAAGAACGGATACAAACCGTTTAACAAAGAGAGCGCCAATGTGAAAAAAGAGACGTGGCCAGCAAACGAAAATGAAAGGGACAATCGGAAGTCATGTAGTCGATGCGGTACACAGCATCCACCAAGAAAGTGTCCAGCATATGGTAAAACTTGCTATAGTTGCAACAAGAACAACCATTATGCCCGTTGCTGTAAGAACCAAGCGCAACAAAGCAAGGTCCATACAGTAGATGAAAGCGACATAGAGGAATTCTATGTAGATGTTGTGTCTGAAAACAAAAGAGAAGAAAGAGACTGGATGTTGACACTAAAAGTGAATGATATACACATTCCATTTAAATTGGATACTGGAGCACAAGTTAATGTGATATCAGAGACCGATTTTAAGAGAATTAGACCCAGACCAAAGTTACATGGAATACAAGTGAAAGTGACCGGATACTCAGGTACTGATATACCAGTGAAAGGAAAATGCATTGTCAAAGTAACACACAAGGACAGAGAGCACACGCTAGCATTAATCGTGGTGCCAAAGGAAGTGCAAGCCATACTAGGTTTAAAAGCCTGTGAGAGACTGAACCTGGTAAAGAGAGTCCTCGTTGTGGAAAGCAAAAGAGAGACAGTCTATGATGAACTGAATGTTGCGTACACACCAGGTAAGCTGATGTATACAGCAGACACGTTGTCCAGAGCTGTTGACCCAAGTGAGCCCGCAAACACCACAATGGATGAAAAAGTGAACGCCTACGTGGACATGATCACAAGTGCACTGCCCATAGCAGATGCAAAAATGGAGCTCATAAAGACTGAGACAAACAAAGATGAAACAATGAGACGACTGAGAAAAAGCATCTTGGATGGATGGCCCAACATGAAGCAAGACTGCTCACCTGATATAGCAGAGTACTGGAACTGCAGGGCGGAACTATCAGTGGTCGAAGACATCATCTACAAAGGAAGTAAAATAGTTATCCCAAAGAGTCTGAGAAGAGAGATGCTAAAAAAGATCCATGGAGGACATCTGGGAATCGAAAAGTGTAAGAAAAGAGCACGAGAGGTGATGTACTGGCCACGAATCAACCAAGATGTGACAAATGAGGTGTCAAACTGCACAATATGCCTGAAATATCGAGCAAGCAATCCGGTAGAACCACTAAAGCCACACCCAGCACCAGACAGACCTTACCAGAAGGTAGACGCTGACCTATTCGTATGTCAAGGGAAGGACTATCTTGTAGTCACAGACTATTACTCCCTGTATCCAGAGGTTTGTAGACTGTACACCACCACTGCAGAAGCTGTGATAAGAAGTATGAAAGCCATATTCTCCAGACATGGCGTGGCAAGCGAGGTCTTCACAGACAACGGACCCCAGTTTAACAATGCAAATTTCCGACACTTTGCCAAAGAGTGGGACTTTGTCCACACAACGTCAAGTCCTCACTATCCACAGTCCAATGGACTCGTGGAAAAATCGGTCCAGACAGTGAAAAGACTGATGTACAAGGCAAAAGACAGTGGAACTGACTTCTACCAAAGCATGCTTGTATACCGCACAACGCCGCTCGAGTGTGGTATGTCACCAGCCCAACTCCTGATGGGACGTCGGCTAAGGTCAAACCTACCCATCCCGGAGAACCTCCTGAAAACAAAAGAGGGGGAGAAAGTGAGGACGTTCAAAGAGCAACAGAAAGAAAAGCAAAAGTACTACTATGACAGAGGAACACAAAACCTACCTGAACTCCACACTGGTGACCAAGTAAGGTTGAAAGACAAAACAAACACATGGACTCAGAAGGGAACTGTCCTGAGTGAAGTTCAACCAAGATCATACACCATTCAGACAGATGAGGGTGCTGTTCTGAGAAGAAATCGTCGAGATCTTCTCATGGGACCAGCCACAGCAGGTCAAGAGACTGATACTGGTGAACAACCTGATCACACAGCTGAGAACCAATCATCTGAGGCAACAACTCAGATTCAAGGACAATCAATCAGAAAATCCTCAAGACACGTGAAGCCTCCTGAGAGACTCATTGAGCAAATTTAAGGACTATTGTTAAAGAAGGAAGTAATGTTATCCTATTCTTTCTTCAAGTTCTAGTGTATTGACATATTTCATGTGAACACACAAAGCAAGGGTAAAAAACCTTGATCATGATAATGATAATGTAAGTTCATTAAATGTTGTTAGTTAAAAGTAAAATACTTTTGTTTTAAGAAAGGGAGATGTAATGATATCAGCAAATAGTGATGATATTTGTCTGTGTTTGATTACTTATGCCTTACAGCATATTTGTCTGTGTTTTTGATTACTTGTGCCTGACCAGCAGAGGTCATGTGAGAGACAAGCAGTCCAGAGGAGTTTTACTTTCAGTTTCATTCTAGATGCATCACAGCATAGTGTGTTCTGTAAAAAGCTGTAGAAAGTCTTGAACAAGACTTTAGATTAAACAACATTCTCTTTCAGAAATGAGTCTTTATTGAACCCAAAAAGAAAACAAAACATGACTGATGACAGCAAACTGGTCGAAACTGTTAACGGGTAAAGCTACAGATAAACAGTGGGAGGTGTGGAAAAAAGAATTTCGCTCAATACGGGACCAGTACATACCTCCAAGGGGCAAGAGCTCTACTTACCAATTAAACAGCCGTTGTCAACAAAAGAGATGAAAGATAACATAAAACTAAAGGAAAGAGTGTATACAAGTGCAAAGAATAGTGTCGATTCAGGGGACTGGGAGCGATATAAAGACAACAAAGGAAGACAAAAAAGATAGTAAGAACTGCAAAAGGGGAATACAAAAAGAAACATATCTTGATATCAAGATTAACACAAGAGGTTTTTACAATTATGTTAGAAGTAAAAGTGTAGTCAAAGGTAATGTGGGTCCTTTAAAAACAAATGCGGGTAATATTGCAAATGAAAAGAATGAAATGGCAGACATGTTGAATAGTTACTTTGTGTCATTCTTCAGAGTAGAGGAAGAGGATAATAAACTTGACATTCCAGGGAAATTAATAATGAATCAAGGACTGGAACGCACTAAAGTTAACATAGGGCAAGGACACAGTATTAGAAAAAATGATGGCACTAAAGACTGACAAATCCCAGGACCTGATGGTTTCCACCCCAGGGTTTTAAAGGAAGTAGTTGAGGAAAGTGCAGATGCTTTAGCCATAATCTTCCAAAGCTCTCTCGATTCAGGAATTGTCCCTTTAGATTGGAAAATTGCAAATGTAACTCCATTATTTTAAGAAAGGTGAGAAAGAGAAACTTTGAAATTATAGACCCATTAGTCTAACATCTGTTATGGGGAAGTTATTGAAATCTATAAAAGGATGGAGTGACTGAGCACTTAGAGAAATTTGAACTGATTAGAGAGAACCAACATGGATTTGTAAAGGGGAGGTCATGTCTCACGAACCTAATTGAATTTTTTGAGGAAGTAACTAAAGTAGTAGACAGGGGAATGTCTATGGATGTAGTTTATATGGACATCCAGAAGGTATTTGATAAGATTCCATATAAGAGACTTAGCTAAAATTAAGGTTCATGGAATTGAAGGCAAATTACTGACCTGGTTAGAATTTTGGTTAGGTGGCAGAAGACAGAGAGTGGGGATAATGGGAATGTATTTGAATTGGAAGGGAGTGACTAGTGGTGTCCCACAAGGATCTGTGCTGGGGCCTCAACTTGGATACTGTATATGGCTCTCTATTGTGTTATCTAAGACACTATATTAGATACCTCAATAGAGTGCCATATATCCAAGTTTGTCGATAACACAAAGATTGGTGGCATAGTAAGTAGTGTAGAAAGAAACATAAAATTGCAAATGGACATTGATATATTAAGTGAGTGGGCACAACTGTGGCAGGTGGATTTCAATGCAGATAAGTGTGAGGTCATCCACTTTGGATCAAAAAAGGATCGATCCGAGTATTTTTTAAATGGTGAATAGCTAGGAACAGTGGAGGTCCAAAAAGATTTAGGGGATCCATGTACACAGATCACTAAAATGTAGTAGTCAGGTACAAAAAATAATCCAAACAGCTAATGGAATGTTAGCCTTTATAACTAGAGGGCTAGAATATAAAGGGGAGGAAGCTTTGCTACAGCGATACAAAGCCCTGGTGAGACCACATCTGGAGCACCGCACCTTAGAAAGGATATATTAGCCTTGGAAGGAATGCAGCGCAGGTTCACCAGAATGTTACCAGGGCTCCAAAGGTTAGATTATGAGGAGAGATTACATAAATTAGGCTTGTATTTCCTGGAATAAGGTTAAGGGGCGATTTGATTGAGATTTAGGGATCTTGAAAGGAATTGATAGTATAGAGAGAAACTTTTTCCGCTGGTTGGGGAGTCTAGGACAAGGGGACATAACCTTAAAATCAGAGCCAAGCCATTCAAGAGAGAAGTTAGAAACACTTCTTCACACAAAGGGTGGTAGAGTGTGGGACTCTCAAACACAAAAAGCAGTCGATGCTAGCTCAATTAATAATTTTAAAACTGAGATCGATAGATTTTTGCTCGACAAGGGTATAAAAGGATATGGAGCCAAGGCAGTTCAATGGAGTTAAGATCTGATCAGCCATGATCTCATTGAATGGCGGAGCAGGCTTGAGGGGCTGAGTGGCCTCCTCCTGTTCTTATGTTTTACTGTATTTTTCCAATTTCCTCCACTCATTTCTTAAGTTAGCAAAGATCCGGTGGTTGTTCCACAGACTGGGACTGGACAGGTTCCACAGACCGGGACGGGTTCCACAGACTGGGACTGGACAGGTTCCACAGACAGGTGCGGGTTCCGCAGACCGGGACCAGACAGATTCCACAGACCGAGGCGGGTTCCACAGACAGAGGCGGGTTCCACAGACCGGTGCGGGTTCCGCAGACCGGGACCAGACAGATTCCACAGACCGAGGCGGGTTCCACAGACTGAGGCGGGTTCCACAGACCGGGACTGGACAGGTTCCACAGACCAGTGCGGGTTCCACAGACCGGGACCAGACAGATTCCACAGACCGAGGCGGGTTCCACAGACAGAGGCGGGTTCCACAGACCGGTGCGGGTTCCGCAGACCAGGACCAGACAGATTCCACAGACCGAGGCGGGTTCCACAGACTGAGGCGGGTTCCACAGACCGGGACTGGACAGGTTCCACAGACCAGTGCGGGTTCCACAGACCGGGACCAGACAGATTCCACAGACCGAGGCGGGTTCCACAGACTGAGGCGGGTTCCACAGACCAGGACTGGACAGGTTCCACAGACCAGTGCGGGTTCCACAGACCGGGACCAGACAGATTCCACAGACTGAGGCGGGTTCCACAGACTGAGGCGGGTTCCACAGACCGGGACCAGACAGATTCCACAGACCGAGGCGGGTTCCACAGACCGGGACCAGACAGATTCCACAGACCAAGGCGGGTTCCACAGACCGAGGCGGGTTCCACAGACCGGTGCGGGTTCCGCAGACCGGGACCAGACAGATTCCACAGACCGAGGCGGGTTCCACAGACCGGGACCAGACAGATTCCACAGACCGAGGCGGGTTCCACAGACCGAGGCGGGTTCCACAGACCGGTGCGGGTTCCGCAGACCGGGACCAGACAGATTCCACAGACCGAGGCGGGTTCCACAGACTGAGGCGGGTTCCACAGACCAGGACTGGACAGGTTCCACAGACCAGTGCGCGTTCCACAGACCGGGACCAGACAGCTTCCACAGACCGAGGCGGGTTCCACAGACTGAGGCGGGTTCCACAGACCGGGACTGGACAGGTTCCACAGACCAGTGCGGGTTCCACAGACCGGGACCAGACAGATTCCACAGGCCGAGGCGGGTTCCACAGACTGAGGCGGGTTCCACAGACCAGGACTGGACAGGTTCCACAGACCAGTGCGGGTTCCACAGACCGGGACCAGACAGATTCCACAGACTGAGGCGGGTTCCACAGACTGAGGCGGGTTCCACAGACCGGGACCAGACAGATTCCACAGACCGAGGCGGGTTCCACAGACCGGGACCAGACAGATTCCACAGACCAAGGCGGGTTCCACAGACCGAGGCGGGTTCCACAGACCGGTGCGGGTTCCGCAGACCGGGACCAGACAGATTCCACAGACCGAGGCGGGTTCCGCAGACCGGGACCAGACAGATTCCACAGACCGAGGCGGGTTCCACAGACTGAGGCGGGTTCCACAGACCAGGACTGGACAGGTTCCACAGACCAGTGCGCGTTCCACAGACCGGGACCAGACAGCTTCCACAGACCGAGGCGGGTTCCACAGACTGAGGCGGGTTCCACAGACCGGGACTGGACAGGTTCCACAGACCAGTGCGGGTTCCACAGACCGGGACCAGACAGATTCCACAGGCCGAGGCGGGTTCCACAGACCGGGACGGGTTCCACAGACGCAGCTTCTCCTGTTCAAAGAGGAGCTCCTCTCCCCACCCTCACCACCACTCCACAAGCCCAGCTTCCTGCTGGTACTCTTGTTCTATGCACCCCATCACTGCTGCTCCCAGCTACCTACCTGACAGAACTTTGCTGCTGTCTGTGGGTGGGTATTTCTGATCATGTGAAAGTATATCAGCAGTTCGTGAACTCCCACCCACAATGGGCGGCAGCGTTCCATCCCTGGCGCAAAGGAGGAAGAGCCGGCAGCAGCCAATCAGGGACAGCACAGGGTGGCCAGTCCTTTGCGCATCCTGCTTTAAAATTGTGACCATAACATTATAACTGCTGAGGCCTTCAACAAAAATCAGCACGAAAATGGTGAGGGATAACTTTTTTTTAAATCCAAGCAACCCATCTTCTCCTTGAAGGGCTCCATACAACTTCATTAGAACCACACCAGATGGATAAGCACCATGTGATCCTGTCCTAGAAATGGATGGGATATCGTACTGTGCTCAATTTAAGACCCCTGTAATATTTATCTGAAACTCTCATGCATTTCATGCAAGAGCACTTTTGGCCGCCAGAAGATCTTGCACTGAGCAAAATACTGAATATATTTAAGAAGGAGATAGATAGTGTAGTGTATGTACTTGGCAGAAGGAACTATGGCCGAGAAATTCAGTTAGGGGCGCCCAGCTCGCGTGGGCGCCGGAATTACCGCTGCGCGCGGAGCCACTTGCGCCAGCGGGATATTCACTTTCAGCGCCCCAAGTGGAAGCCGGCCGCTAAACAAGGGTTTCGAACTGAATATCGGCGTGTAAAGTGCCGCAGCACCACCCGCTGCGGCACGGCAGCCTGCGGTACTGCAGGCCTTCCTCTCATTCTTAAGGGGGAGGTGCCTGCAACAGCGCAATCCCCGCTCGCGAGTGCCGGCAAATGAGCCCGGCACCAAGGAAAAGTGCCGGGCTCTCTGGAAACAGCCAGCAATGCCGCAGGGGGGTGGTGTAGGAGGCCGGGGAAGGAGGTGCGGGCAGGCGGCCGCCGAAAAAGCGGCCGGCCGCACCTCCACCTTAATTCACCCCACTACCGGCACAGGTAGGCCCCGTGTACCGGTCGCTATTTGCGGCCGGCGCGGGGGAGGCGGCGGCAACCAAATATGGCCAGCGGGGCGATAGCGGGGCGCTGCGCACACCAATGACGTCATCGGTGGCGGCGCAGCGCTAATGGCTAACGCCGCCATTAGCGCCCCGCTAAATATCGCGGTAGGTTTGCACAGTGGCGCAAAAGCCCTCTTTGGGTGCAAACTGGTGGCGCAGGCCACTGAATTTCTAGGCCTATATTCTGCAGCCCCTGTATACTGCAGTACCAGTAGTGACCACCCCTGTATATAAGCCTGTGTAGTAACTTTGCATAGTTAGTTCCAGTTTGTCTCCACTCAGTAAAGACCTGTTGTAACCAAATCCTGCAGTCCGTGTCTCAATTACACACGGACATAATACTGGCGACGAGCAGATCCGGACTTACCTACAGTCTGCACCACCTCATGGGGATCCATCCCTGAAGCGAAGTTGTCAGAGGTCGAGGCCAGAAGGAAGAAAGAAAAAAAAACGAACAGAAGAAATGGGCGTCGACCGTGGGCAACCACCTCTGATTCATCGGAGTTGAAGATTTGCAGGAGAGGCTGTCGAGAGCGGGGCTTGGTTATCCTGTCGATGGTGTTCCAGCTAATCGGACTGGTGGCAGGTAGTACACTGATCCTTCCTGGGCTGCGGCGGGCTAGAGCTCGATCGGGTGGCTTTTCAACGGGGCCGAGCAGCGTTGTCAGGAAGAGAAGAGAGAGAGAGAGGGTGGAGCACACAGGGCGCGGCCGGTGCTACGAAGCCGGGCAGCGTACAGACCCGAGAAGAGGGAGGAAAGTGTCCCATAGGGTTGCTCTGACGACGGGAAAATAAAAGAAATTAGAAGCGCAGAAAGCCGCGAGGAGCTGCAGTTTGCCACGGGAACCGCGGAGAACGGCGTTAGCAGCAGCGCGGGGGAAAAGTGCGCGAAGACCATACGGCGTCGCCATCAAGGCATAAAACGCCAGCAACAGCGCTAGCAGCAGCGGAGAAGACGGAAAGCGCAGGAGGCGCCATTTTGTTAAATCGGGGAAGAGAGCAAAGCGCAGGAGGCGCCATCTTAGATTTCCAAGATGCCGAAGACTGGCAATATCACTGCCTTCGATAATGCAATAGAAGACTGGACCACGTATGTGGAAAGAGTCGAAGTATATTGCAAGACCAACGAAGTAGCCGATGAGAAAAAGGCATCAGTACTACTAAACTTAATGGGCGCAAGAACGTACGGCCTATTGCGGAACCTGATCACTCCAGCCAAACCGATGGCGAAGAGTTTTAACGAAATTGTTGATATCCTACAGGAACACCTAAATCCTACACCGCTGCTGATAGCAGAAAGATTTAAATTCCACAGGAGAAATCAGCAAAAAGATAAGAGCAATGCTGATTACCTTATGGAACTATGCAAGCTATCAAAGCACTGCCAGTTTGGAGCAGGACTGAGAGATACTCTACGGGACAAATTTGTCTGTGGACTCCTGAGTGAAGGAACCCAGAAGAGGTTACTCTCAGAGAAAGAGCTGACGCTAGATAAGGCTTTCAGCGTGGCAGTATCGTACGAAGCAGCAGCAAGGGGAGCTGCGGAAATACAGCAAAAGCCACAGGAATACAGCACCCACGAAATGACACGGGGATTTGAAAAATGTTATCGCTGCGGCAGAACAACCCATGACCAGAAGGACTGCTGGTCCAAGGACAAAATATGCAGGCAATGCGGAAAGATGGGGCACATTGCACGAGTTTGCAGGTCTGGGAAGAAGACTAGCGACAACAAAAAGGCTACTAAGGAACAGCACAGGAAAGTACAAAAGATGACGGACAGTAGTTCCGAAGACCAGAAGAGCGATAGTGAATCCGGGAACAAGAGACTAAGCTGTCTCAAACTTCACAACGTAATCACAAAAGAGGATCACCAAACCACGTGGGTCACCCTCACGATAGCAGGGTCCCAAGTCAAAATGGAATTGGATACAGGATCAGCCCTGACCGTCATGAATCGACGAGACTACGAGCGGCTATTCTCACACATACCCTTGAAAGAGACATCCATTGTCTTGGAGACGTATACGGGGCAGAAAGTATACCCCAGAGGGAAAATAAGGGTGCCTGTCGAATACAACGGCGAGGAAATACAGAAATTGTATCTGTACATACTGCAAGATGGTGGATCAGAAAGATAAGTTTAGACTGGCACTCCATTCAGGCACTGACGGTGGCTGGTAAAAAGGATGACGACGTCACACCTGGACGATTGTCAAAAATCTTAGCTAACGCCAAAGAGGTATTTCAACAAGAACTGGGAACTCTTAAAGGCATAACCGCCTCGATAAAAATAGAAGAGAATGCAATTCCCAAGTTTTTCAAAGCAAGACCGGTACCGTATGCAATTCGCCCAGCCGTCGAGGCAGAGCTGGAGAATCTGGAGAATGCAGGCGTGTTATCTAAGGTAGACTGGAGCGAGTGGGCGACACCCATCGTTCCTGTCATGAAGAAAACATTAAACAATAAGTCTGAGGAGCCAAGGAAGGTTCGCATCCGTGGGGATTTCAAGGTGACGGTGAACCCAGTCCTTCACACAGTACAATATCCTCTCCCGAGGATAGAAGATATTTTTGCCTCACTATCTGGAGGGAAGCGTTTTACAAAAATTGACCTAGCACAAGCATATTTGCAGATGGAGGTTGAAGAATCCTCCAGGAAGTATCTCACGATAAACACTCACAAAGGTCTTTACCAGTATAATCGACTGGTATTCGGAGTAGCATCAGCTCCGGCGATATGGCAAAGAGCGATGGAACAAGTCCTGCAAGGGATTCCGGGGACTCAGTGTTACTTGGACGACATCCTAGTGACAGGTGAAGATGACAGTGAACACCTTGCCAACCTAGAGTAGGTGCTCACTAGACTAAGAGAACATGGGCTACGAGCCAATCGCCCCAAGTGCGAGTTTTTTAAGAAACAGATATCGTATTGTGGCCACGTGATTGATGAAGAGGGGTTACATAAGTCCCCTGACAAAATTGAAGCGGTGGTTAAGGCTCCAGCGCCTGAAAATGTGTCGCAACTGAGGTCATTCCTTGGATTGGTGAATTACTACCATAAGATATTGCCGAATTTGTCCACAATTGTGCACCCAATGAACGCCCTACTACAAATTGGAGTAGCATGGAAATGGAGCGATGAATGTAAGCGGGCCTTTCAGAAGAGTAAGGACCTAATCACTTCAAGAGAAATATTGGCTCACTACAACCCATCACTACCGATAAGACTGGCGTGTGATGCGTCTCCCTACGGCATTGGAGCGGTACTGTCACATAAATTCCTTGATGGTTCAGAGAGGCCGATAGCTTTTGCGTCACGCTCGTTAACTTCAGCCGAGCGTAACTATGCCCAGATTGACAGAGAGGCCCTCAGCCTGGTGTGGGGGGTGAAGAAGTTCAATCACTACCTGCACAGTCAGAAATTTACTCTACTAACTGATCATCAACCTCTTGTTTCCATTTTCAACCCTCAGAAGGGCATCCCGATAATGACAGCACAACGGCTATAGAGGCGGTCCCTTTTCCTAGGGGCACACCAATATGACATCGAGTACAAAGAAACTAAACAGCATGGGAATGCTGATGGATTGTCGCGCCTACCATTGCCGACGGTGGAAGAAGCACCTGCAGTGGATCCTGTGGAGATATTCCACTCGACCATAGTTGAATGTCTACCTGTGACGAATGCAAACATAGAAAAGGAAACACGAAATGACCCGACACTCTCCTGGGTCTATGATTTAACGGTGAAGGGATGGCCAGCACATGGTGAACCACTGTTGCCAGCATTCTCGCCGAGAAGAGAACAGCTGTCAGTGTGCAGAGGAACCTTGATGTGTGGATCCAGAGTAGTAATTCCACCCAAATTGAAGGATAGAGTGCTCAATGAGCTTCATGAGGGTCATCTAGGAGGGGTAAAAATGAAGAACTTAGCCAGAGCGTTTGTGTGGTGGCCGGGAATCGATAGAGAAATCGAAGAGATGACCAAGAGCTGTACAGGATGCCAGAAGGTCCAAAACGCCCCACCACAAGCCCCTCTACATCCATGGGAGTGGCCCTCATCTCCATGGCAAAGGGTGCACATTGATTTTGCTGGTCCATTTATGGACTCGATGTTTTTAATTGCGGTGGATGCACATTCAAAGTGGCCAGAGGTAATAAAAATGTCCTCAACCACCACAGAAAAACCTATCATAATCTTACGAACCATATTCGCCAGAAATGGGCTGCCTGAACAGATTTGCTCCGACAATGGACCACAGTTTGTGTCTGAAGAGTTCCGGAGGTTCTTAAAGAACAATGGTGTTAAGCATTACACATCCGCCCCATATCATCCAGCCACCAATGGATTGGCTGAGAGGTTCGTTCAAACATTCAAGAAGGCTATCAAGGCAATGTGTAATGAAGACATACCCCTACAACACAAGGTGGATAACTTCTTGTTTGCCTACCGGAACGCGACACATGCGGTTACCAACCAAACTCCAGCCATGATGTTCTTCAATCGAAGACTACGATGCCACTTGGATTTGGTTAAGCCAAACATCAGAAGAGATGTGGAGAACAGGCAGTTTCAGAATATGAATGAAAGGCCGACCAGGAGTTTTAAGATAGGTCAACCAGTTTTGGCCCGGGACTACCGCACAGAGAAATGGCAGCCAGGAACGACCTGCACACGGCAAGGACCCCTAATGTATACCGTGGATGTCGGAGAGAGCATTGTAAGACGCCATGCTGACCAGATTCTAGAGTCACTGGAAAATGTCAATTCCACACCACGATCCGATACACCTGGTGATGAAACCGAAGTACCAATTGCATCTACCTCAGAATCGGTGATATTGGAAGCAGACGAACCAAACAACGACGTTGATCCCGAATCAACTTTGCCAGAAGTACCTGATACCCCAAAGAGGCGTTATCCAGACAGAATCAGGAAGCCTCCTCAAAGACTGAACTTATAATTGCTTAACTTCAGCTAATGTATCTAGCAACTGTAATTGTAAATATGTTATTTAATTATTAATCGAATGTTATGTACTGTTTAGCTAAAAGGGGAGGAATTGTAGTGTATGTACTTGGCAGAAGGAACTATATTCTGCAGCCCCTGTATACTGCAGTACCAGTAGTGACCATCCCTGTATATAAGCCTGTGTCGTAACTTTGCATAGTTAGTTCTAGTTTGTCTCCACTCAGTAAAGACCTGTTGTAACCAAATCCTGCAGTCCGTGTCTCAATTACACACGGACGTAATAGATAGATTTCTAGACACAAAAGGCATCAAGGGGTATGGGGAGAGAGCGGGAATATGGTATTGAGATAAAGGATCAGCCAGGATCATATTGAATGGTGGAGCAGGCTCGAAGGGCCGAATGGCCTACTCCTGCTCCTATGTTTCTAAGTGGGTAGCAGTCTCTGAGCTGTTTTTGGTCCTCACCTGCACAACCAGCCATGCAGAATGGAAAAATATTTGAGACATGGGCACATAATCCAGGCTGACACCTCAGTGCACTACTGAGGGAGTGCTTCACTGTCAGCGGTGCCGTCTTTTGGACAAGAAGTTAAACCAAGGCCCTCTCAGCCAGACGAAAATCCCATGACACTATTTCGAAGAAGAGCAGGGGAGTTCTCCCCAGTGTCCTAGCCAATATTTAATCCAAATCACTAAAACAGATTATCTGGTCATTATCATGTTGCTGTTTGTGGGAGCTTGCTGTGCGCAAATTAGCTGCTGCGTTTCCTGCATTACAACAGTGACTGCACTTCAAAAGTACCATTGACAGTAAAGCGCTTTGGGATGTTCTGGGGTCATGAAAAGCACGATATAAATGCAAGTTCCCCCGATCCCATGAAGTTAATGCAGTATGTTCCCAGGTCATCAATCTTTTAGTCAATCTTCACCACTTACATTCTTGCAGTCCCAACGGTACTGGAAATTTAAATGTTCCATCTAAGTCATCTAGTGATTATCTGTGTCTACAGTTCTTACCACAATCTTCAATCCTGCTATTAACCAAATATTCATCACAAGTAATTATGGCATCAGAGGGTTTCGATACTCTGCAGTGGAAATAATTCCAAACTCCAGTTTCACTTGTCTTTCCAAATTTGTACTTGCGTCTTCTTGCTTTGTGATCACAGTCTCAGTTAAATACACTTCTTCCATCACATTATCATGCCCTTTAGCATTTTAAACAACAACATGCATTTAAATAGCATCTTAAACGTAGGGGGGAAAAAAAGCCAAGTTTTACAGCAGAATAAATAAAGAGGAACCTTGAGTCAGGGTAGTACAGTGAAGAAAGGCAACAAAAAGATTAGTTAAAAAAATGGATTTTGAGACGGTTTTTAAATATGGAGGGAGAAGTAGAGAGATGAATGGTTTTGGGGAAGGATGCCTTTAGTTGGATCAAGGCTGTTGAAAGCTCTAAGAAACATAAGAAATAGGAGCAGGGATTGGCCATTTGGCCCCTCGAGCCTGCTCCGCCATTCAATATGATCAAGGCTGATCTGACCTTGGCCTCAACTCCACTTCCCACCCGTTCCCCATAACCCTGGACTCCCCTGTAGCTCAAAAATCTGTCTATCTCCGCCTTGAATATATCCAATGACTCCTCCTCCACAGCTCTCTGGGGTGAAGAATTCAAAAGATTCACGGCCCTCTGAGAGAAGAGATTCCTCCTCATCTCCGTCTTAAATTGGCGACCCCTTATTCTGAGACTATGCCCCCTAGTTCTAGATTCCCCCACGAGGGGAAACGTCCTCCCTGCATTTACCCTGTCAAGCCCCCTCAGAATCTTATATGTTTCAATAAGATCACCTCTCATTCTTCTAAACTCCAATGAGTATAGGCCCAACCTGCTCAACCTTTCTTCATAAGGCAACCCCTCATCTCAGGAATCAGCCTAGTGAACCTTCTCTGAACTGCCTCCAATGTAAGTATATCTCTCCTTAAATAAGGAGACCAAAACGGCACACAGTACTCCAGATGTGGTCTCCCCAGCAACCTGTACAGTTGTAGCAAGACTTCCTTACTTTTATACTCCATCCCCCTTGCAATAAAGGCCAACATTCCATTTGCCTTCCTAATTACTTGCTGTACCTGCATGCTAACTTTTGGTATTTCATGTACGAGGATCCCCAGACCTCCTGTGTTGCAGCATTTTGTAGTCTCTCTCCATTTACATAATAATTTGTTTTTTTATTCTTCCTAACAAAGTGGATAACTTCACATTTTCCCACATTATACTCCATCTGCCAAATTTTTCCCCACTCACTTAGCCTGTCTATATCCCTTTACAGACCCTTTGGGGGAATTTTGCCAGCGCTCAGGGGGCGGGTTTGTAGGTGGGACCGGTCCCGAACCCGCTGTCAACCGCCGCCAAACAATCTTCATGGGTGTCGGGTCCCCGATTTGTGCATGGACCTGACACGTAGCAACGGGAAGAGGATTATAGGCACTTAACTGCTTGTTAACAGGTTGTTAACAGGCAGTTAAGAGGCTTTTTCCAATGTTGACAGGTCTACTGCGGGCTTCCCGACGTCTGGACACCACGCCAGGGTAAGTGTGGCGTGCTGTGGGTCTACTGTAATGTTTCTTCATTGATGACAGCTGCAGAAGCGGTGTGAAGGAGCCAATCGTACACTGGTGAGTTTCAGAGGTAAGAAAATGTTGGGAAAATTATTTTTATGTATTTAGACTTTTCTATAGGTAACAAGTTTTGAAGTGTTTGTAGAGTCCCACCTCATTGGGAGAATCTCTCTCACCAGTGACAGATCGATTCTGTAACCTCACCTGCAGCTGCCATCTGTTCTAGCCTAAGGAGGTAGTCACTGGAGAGCCTGGGTGCAAGGGCTCACTTTTGTACAGTGATTGTCAGTGTTTGCAGCACCTCAATGCTGTCAAACACTGAAAAATCACCTG
This sequence comes from Somniosus microcephalus, assembly GCF_052327205.1. Taxonomy (NCBI): domain Eukaryota; kingdom Metazoa; phylum Chordata; class Chondrichthyes; order Squaliformes; family Somniosidae; genus Somniosus; species Somniosus microcephalus. Next base: position 229,388,581 of record NC_140989.1, on the reverse strand, counting down.
TCAAAAAAAATTGTGCATGGCCCCTTTAAGAAAACCGGCAGATGACGCGTCATCAACTGACATCATCTGGCACCGGCTTTCTCTTAGTTGGCTGGCAAGCCCGCAGGGCGGGCTTAACAAGGCCAATTGACGCAAAATAGCATTTGTGCGTCGGTTGTCGTTGGGAGCGGGATCAGAACCTGGAAGGCAGCCCCCAAGCCACATCGAAAGGTAAAATCCAGCCCTTTGTGTCCTCCTCGCAACTTGCTTTCCCACCTATCTTTGTATCATCAGCAAATTTGGCTACAGTACACTCGGTCCCTTCATCCAAGTCATTAATATAGATTGTAAATAGTTGAGGCCCCAGCACTGATCCCTGTTGCACCCCACTAGTTACAGTTTGCCAACCTGAAAATGTCTCATTTATCTCGACTCTCTGTTTTCTGTTAGATAGCCACTCTTCTATCTGTGCTAATATATTACCCCCAACCCCGTGAGCTCTTATCTTGTGCAGTAACCTTTTATGTGGCACCTTATCGAATGCCTCTGGAAATCCAAATACACTACATCTACTGGTTCCCCTTTATCCATCCTGCTCGTTACATCCTCAAAGAACTCCAGTAAATTTTTCAAACACGATTTCCTTTTCATAAAACTAATTTTGACTCTGCTTGATTGTATTATGATTTTCTAAATGTCCTGCTATTACTTCCTTAATAATGGATTCCAGCATTTTCCCAATGACAGATGTTAGGCTAACTGTCCTATAGTTTCCTGCTTTCTGTCTCCCTCCTTTCTTGAATAGGGGCATTACATTTGCGGTTTTCCAATCCGCTGGGACCTCTCCAGAATCCTGGGAATTTTGTTAATTACAATAAACTCATTCACTATCTGAGCAGCCACTTCTTTTAAGACCCTAGGATGCAGGCCATCAGGTCCAGGGGACTTGTCAGCCTTTAGTACCATTAGTTTGCCTAGTACTTTTTCTCTAGTGATTGTGATTGTTTTAAGTTCCTCCCTCCCTATAGCCCCTTGATTATCAATTATTATTGGGATGGTTTAAGTGTCTTCTACCGTGAAGACCGATACAAAATATTTGTTCAAAGTCTCTGCCATTTCCCTGTTTCCCATTATTAATTTCCCAGTCTCATCCTCTAAGGGACCAACGTTTACTTTAGCTACTCTCTTCCTTTTTATATACCTGTAGAAGCTCTTACTGTCTGTTTTTATATTTTTTGCTAGTTTACTCTCATAATCTATATTCTCTCACTTTATTACCAAAGAAACGGGAGTTGTACGGTAGATCAGAGCTGGAAAACTGAAAGGTGCAGGCAGGATGTAAGGGTGTGGGAGGTTACAAAGCTAGGGGGAAGTAAGGCAGGAGAGATTTGAAAAGGTAGTGCAGGAAGCCAGTGTAGTTCAGAAAGGATGGCAGTGATGGGCATGCAGGATAGGATACAAGGGCTTAGTATTGGACAAGTTGGAGTTTATAGAATGCCGAGAATGGGGGGGGGTGGCAAGGAGGAAATTGGAGACATCGGCCGGAATTTTCTGGGCTGATAGAGGGCACGATTGGTGGCGGGTCAGGTGGGAAAGTTGTTATTTTTGATAGCGGGTCGGGAACCCGCTGTCATCTCACTCCCACACACCTTTACCCCAGACGCGTCTGCCATCGCGGATTTGACATGACCCGACCGGCAGAGGTGGGCGACCCAGTTTAAATAATTATTAGCTTGTTATCAGACCCTTACTTTTTAAATTTAATTGAATGCCCATAGGGACCACGCGATCAGGAAGCACGGCTGTAAACCTGAGGCGGGAGTTGAGTGGCCACTGTTCCAGCTGATTGACAGGATGAAATGTACTATAAAAGCTCCAGCCTGACAGCTGATTACTTTCCTCAGGCGGAAGTTGTTTCTCACGGCGTTTGCAACACAGACTGAGCTTTCTGCAGGCTGCAAGTCTTTCAAGCAAAGTCTCCATCCAGTGTCACCTCATTGTAAGAACCTCTCTCACCACTGGCAGATTGCTTCTGTCATCTCTACTTCACCTGCCATCTATTCCATCTACATGGGTGCCATTTATACTGTCTCACCTTGGTCCTCAGAATCTGACCACGATGAGCTCCAACACCAGCAGCACCAGGCACACCAACAGCACCAACAACAGCACCAACCTTCTCTGCAATCACCTGATGCTGCAGAGGACAGAGGGCATCAGCACCTGAGCACATTGCTGCCCAGGAGGCCAGGGGTGGCCTCATCATGGCCAGATTTAGTTAACTTGATGCTGTACACCCATATGGCTGCCACATGATGCACCAGGTTGGCACCACCCCGCACCAACACCATAAAGGATCCCTACAATTCCCAAGCCATTCCTTTCACACTCATTACCATTGCTGGTGGTACTGTTATGTCTCACCATTCGCTGCACTAAGCCACTTCCAAAGGTGCACAGAAATCTCTCCAAGACCAGAAAGTGTTGAAAATAAAGACTTTTATGTTTGACACCACATTAACAGAAGCTTTACATAAACATTGGATAAAACATCCAACTGACTACCCTTGTGTGTTGTTAGTTGTATGATTGCACTAGGATGAGGGTGAGTGTGAGGGGTGGCTAGTGAAATGGGGATGTGATAATGCAGATAGAGAGAGGGCTGGGTGGAGGTGCAAGGTATGTTGGTGTGTGTAAGGATGTGCAGGAGTAGGGTAGGGAAGGCATAGTGATGGAGATGTGATGAGAGGCACAACAGGATGAAGTTGAATGTGGCTTTGTAGTAACGTTTCCTGATCTAATGAGATCATTGAAATGTTTGCGCCACTGCACCCAGGTCCTCCTGACCACATCCCTGCTGGTGACCTCCTCTGCAATCTGCAACCAGGCTGTCTTGGTCCCCTGGGGCGGTCTCTTCCGCCCATCGGAAGGGAAGAGGATCCCCCTGTATGCTCGGACTCCCTCCATAAGCATATGGAGGGAGTTATCAGAGAACCTGGGTGCAGCCCTCTGCCTCTGTGCAGTCATTGTCAGTGTTTGCAGCACTCCAATACTGTAGTGCACTGACAGCACTATGTTAGATTAAACTTCAAATCTAATGTGGCCATGGTCCCTTTAAAGATTCCGGCTGAAAACGCATCATGAATGACATCACCAGACCCACTCCATCTAATTGGGCTGGGTAACGCACTAGGCGGGTTTAATAGGCCCCTTTAAGGTAAGTTCATTTTCAACAGTGGGATGGAGCCAGCAGCGGGGTCGCGACCCGCCACGGACACCGTCCGCACCAGACCCGCTGAAGTAGGCAAAATTCCGTACATCAAGTACTAGGGCCTAGAAATTCAGTGGGCTGCGCCACCAGTTAGCGCCCAAAGAGGGCACTCAGTGGCTTTAGCGCCACTGGCCACACTTCCCGCGATATTTAGCGGGGCGCTAATGGCGGCGTTAGCCTGTAGCGCTGCGCCGCCACCGATGACGTCATCGGTGTGCGCAGCGCCCCGCTCCCGCCCCGATCACCATATTTGGTCGCGCCCGCCTCTTTAACGCCGGTCGCAAATCGCGACCGGTTCACAGGGCCTACCTGTGGCAGTAGTGGCGCAAGTTAAGGTGGAGGTGCGGGGCGGCCGCTTTTTCGGCGGCCGCCTGCCAGCACCTCCGTCCCCGGCCTCCTACACCCCCCCCGCGGCATTGCCGGCTGTTTCCCGAGAGCCCGGCACTTCTCCTTGGTGCCGGGCTCATTTGCCGGCACTCGCGAGCGGGGATCGCGCTGTTGCAGGCACCTCCCCCTTAACAGTGGGAGGAAGGCCTGCAGTACCGCAGCGTGCCGTGCCGCAGCGTGTGGCGCTGTGGCCCTTAGCGCGGCGATATTCAGGGTGAGCGCCCCAAGCGGGGCGCGGGGAGCCTCAAGTAGCGGCCCGCTTCCGTTTGGGGCGCAGAAACTGAATATCGGGATGGCGCAAGTGGCTCCGCTCGCAGCGGTAATTCCGGCGCCCAGGCGAGCTTGGCGCCCCAAACGGCGCCCAACTGAATTTCTAGGCCTAGGTCCCCTGCTTTTTATGGTACATATCAATGATCTAGACTTGAATATAGGGGGTATGATTAAGAAGTTTGCAGATGGTGCTAAAATTGGCTGTGTGGTTTATACTGAAGAAGGAAGCTGTAGACTGCAGGAAGAGATCAATAAATTGGTCAGGTGGGCAGAACAGTGGTAAATGGAATTCAATCCGGAGAAGTGTGAGGTAATGCATTTGGGGAGGGCTAACAAGGATAGGGAATACACATTAAATGGTAGGACACTGAGGAACAAAGGGACCTTGGAGTGCATGTCCACAGATTCCTGAAGGTAGCAGGCCAGGTAGACAAGGTGGTTAAGAAGGCATACGGAATGCTTGCTTTTATTAGCCATGGCACAGAATACAAGAGCAGGGGGGTTATGCTTCAACTGTGTAAAACACTAGTTAGGCCTCAGCTAGAGTACTGCGTGCAGTTCTGGTCACCACATTACAGGAAAGATGTGATTGCACTAGAGAGGGTACAGAGGAGATTTACAAGGATGTTGCCGAGAGTAGAGAATCTTAGCTATGAGGAAAGACTGGATAGGCTGGGTTTGTTTTCCTTGGAACAGAGGAGGCTGAGGGAAGACCTTAGTGAGGTGTATAAAATTATGAGGGACATAGATAAAGTGGATAGAAAGGACCTATTTCCCTTAGCAGAGGGGTCAAAAACCAGGGGGCACAGATTTAAAATAATTGGTGGAATGTTTAGAGGGGATTTGAGGGGAAATTTCTTCACCCAGAGGGTTGTGGGGGTCTGGAACTCACTGCCTGAAAGGGTGGTAGAGGCAGGAACCGTAACCACATTTCAAAAGTACTTGGATGTGCACTTGGGATGCTCTAACCTGCAGGGCTATGGACCAAGAGCTGGGAAGTGGGATTAGGCTGGATAGCTCTTTGCTGGCCAGCGCGGACATGATGGGCCAAAATGGCCTCCTTCCGTGCTGTAACTTTTTATGATTCTATGATTCTACAGGTGGCAAAAGCATGGATAAGGGTTCTCAGTGGCAGGGAGGTAGGAGCAGAGGCAGGCGATGTTGCAGAGGTGAAAGTAAGCAGCTTTCATGATGGATAGAATGTGGAGGCTTTGAAGCTCAACTCTGGGTTGAGCATAATGCCACGGTTTAGCATGACCTGATTCATTCTAAGTGAGTGACCAAAGAGGGTGATGGAATCAGTGGACTAAACACAATGGCTTCTGTTTCCTTGTCATTCAGTTGGAGGGAAATTTAACTCAGCCACTACTTGCTGTCAAACAGAAAGTCTGACAACACAGAGGTGGCTGTGCAGTCGAGGGAAGCATGTCATCAGTATATATATGTATGTATGTATAGAAGCCAATCTCATGCAAGAGGATGATGCCACTGAGAGGCAGCATGTTGATGAAGAAGGGGCCAACGATAGATTATTGGGGAACTCCGGAGATGACTGTGCAGGGGTGGGAAGCAAAGCCATTGCTGCGTTCGGACAGATAGGATTGCAAGGGCAACTCCATAGTACTGGACAACAGAGGAGAGGCAATGAAGGAGGATGGGTGTGGTTGAGCGAGTCGGATGCTGCAAAGATGCTGAGGAGCACAAGGAGCAATTATGCACTGTGGTTGCAGTTACAGAGGATGTCCTTCGTGACTTTTGAGAGAACGGTCTCAGTGCCATGCTGTGAGCCAGACTGAAGGGATTCAAACATGGATTTTCAGTAGAGGTGGGCATGGAGCAGAGAGGTAATGACATGTATGAGGACATTAAAGAGGAAAGGGAGGTTTCAGATGGGGTGGCAGTCAGAGAGGACCGACTAGTCAAAGACAGAACGAACAAACTTGTCTTCACATAGTGGGGGGAAAGGTGTGAGAATCCAGTTCATCGTGCAGAAGAGGAGGTATATGTTGCCCCTTCATTCCAGAACAATCCTGCAGTATTAGGAGGATATGCCTGAAGAGAAGGCGGATTAAAGTGGTGCTCAACATGGATTAACCAGATCTGGCAATGAATGACTAGACGAGATATATGCCAGATGTGCTTGGGTTTTGCAACCCTCGGATTTAAGAGGATGAAGATGGGAAGTGTATCCATATAGGGTTGCCAACGCTCTAGGATTTCCCTGGAGTCTCCAGGAATTGAAGATTAATCTCCAGGACACTGCTGAGAGCAGCCCTGGAGAAACATCAGAGGCATTAAAAAAATATTGAGTGTTATTTTCATTTTCTTAGAACACTTTTATTTATTAGTTACAGAAATATTAAGAGCTGGAGAATGAAAGGCTGTTTGACTGGGCAGGGGGAGGCGGTTGGAGGCGACAGGTCATGTGATGAAACCTCCAGCGGTACAGTGAACCAGAGTTGGTAACCCTATACTCACATGACAGCAGGAGTGGGAGATGAAGTGACCTGACCCATGTTGGATCCGTGATTCAGAGGATATGCTGTTATTAAATAATCACACGGATGCTGTACATCAACAATAAACAGGTCTTTACTGGAGGAGGGTAGTCTCAAGACTGGGGGTACAGAGGCATGCGCAAAGCTTATATACCGGTGTGGTCACTGCCGGTACTACAGTATACAGGAGCTGGAAAAGTAGTTCTGACTTAAAGGCACATACACTACAATTCCTCCCCTTTTAGATTAGTAGTACCCCTAATATTCAAATAACAATTAACATTTCAACATGTACATTAAACAACAAAAGTCCATTTATAGATTCAGTCTTTGGGGCGGCTTCCTGACCCTTTCGGGATAGCGCCTTTCCGGAGGTTCTTGTTCTTGGTGCAGAGGCGATTCTGACCCCTTTTCATCGGGTAGTTCATCGGGTTCCACTGCTACTGGGTCTGAAGTAGATGCTACCGGTATGTCGGGTTCATCCCCAAGTACTCGAGACATGGGGTTGACGCGTTCCTGTGACGCTAAGATCTGATCGACGTGGCGTCTCACAATGTTCTCCCCGACATCCACTGTGTACATTAATGGCCCCTGCCTTGTACATATCGTTCCGGGTTGCCATTTCTCTGTTTGATAGTCACGGGCCAAGACTGGTTGCCCTACATTGAAGCTCCTTGTCGGCTTCTCATTGATGTGTTGAAATTGTTTGTCCTCAACATTTCTTCGCACATTTGGTCTGAGCAAGTCCAGGCGAGATCTCAACCTTCAGTGAAAGAACATCATGGCCGGGGTCTGGTTGGTAACTGCATGTGTCGCGTTTCGGTAGGCTAATAAGAAATTGTCCATCTTATGCTGTAGTGGAATTTCATCGTCGCACATGGCCTTTATCGCCTTCTGAAAGGTTTGTACGAACCTCTCAGCCAATCCATTTGTGGCTGGATGATACGGGGCGGATGTGTAATGCCTTACCCCATTCCTTCTCATAAATTTTTGGAACTCGTCGGACACAAACTGTGGTCCATTATCAGAGCAAATCTGCTCTGGCAACCCATTTCTGGCAAATATGGTCCGTAGGACTGCAATCGTTTTCTCTATAGTAGTTGAAGACATTTTTATCACCTCAGGCCACTTTGAATGAGCATCCACTGCTATTAAGAACATTGAGTCCATGAATGGACCAGCAAAATCAATAGGCACCCGTTGCCATGGAGAGGACGGCCACTCCCATGGGTGTAGAGGGGCATGTGGTGGTGCATTTTGGACCTTCTGGCATCCTAAGCAGCTCTTAGTTAGGTCTTCAATTTGTTGATCAATTCCCGGCCACCACACATAAGCCCTAGCTAGGCTTTTCATTTTCACTCCCCCTAGATGACCTTCATGTAGCTCATTTAGCACTCTCTCCCTTAGCTTGGGTGGAATCACCACTCTGGATCCACACATCACTGTCCCCTGGCATACTGACAGCTGTTCTCTTCTGGATGAGAATGCTGGCAACAGTGAGTCGCCATGTGTTGGCCATCCCCTCACCGTCAATTCATATACCCGCGACAGCATCGGATCATTGCGGGTCTCCTTCTCTATATCCGCGTTTGTTACTGGCAATCGTTCAATTATTGACGAATAAAATATCTCGATAGGGTCCACTGCTGGTGCTTCCTCCACAGTAGGCAGTGGCAGGCGCGATAGCCCATCAGCGTTCCCATGCTGTTTCGTGCCTTTATATTCTATTTCATATTGATTCGCCCCTAGAAACAGGGACCATCTTTGTAACCGCTGTGCAGTCATCACTGGAACACCCTTCTTAGGATTAAAGATGGAGACAAGTGGTTGGTGGTCAGTCAGCAAGGTGAACTTCTGCCCGTGCAGATAGTGGTTGAATTTTTTTACTCCCCATACTAGGCTGAGGGCCTCCCTGTAAATCTGGGCGTAGTTGCGCTCGGCTGAGGTTAGTGACCGAGACGCAAAGGCTACTGGCCTCTCCAACCCGTCTGGGAATTTGTGCGACAGCACCGCTCCAATACCATAGGGTGATGCATCACATGCCAAACGAATTGGTAGTGCTGGGTTGAAATGGGCCAACACCTCTTTTGATGTGATCAATTCTTTACACTTCTGGAAAGCTCGTCTACGTTCGTCATCCCACTTCCATGGTACCCCTGTTTGCAGTAGGGTGTTCAGTGGGTGTAATACCGTAGACAAATTTGGTAAGAACTTGTGGTAGTAGTTTACCAGCCCGAGGAACAACCTCAGTTGTGACACATTTTCCGGTGCTGGAGCCTTGACTACTGCCTCAATCTTGTCAGGGGACTTATGTAACCCCTCTTCATCGATGACGTGGCCACAATACGAGATCTGTTTCTGGAAAAACTCGCACTTGTGGCGATTAGCTCGTAGCCCATACTCCTTTAATCTGGTGAGCACCTTCTCCAAGTTGGCGAGGTGATCACCGTCATTTTCGCCCATGACCAAGATGTCGTCCAAATAACACTGGGTCCCTGGAATCCCTTGCAGGACTTGATCCATTGCCCTTTGCCAAATAGCCGGAGCTGATGCTGCTCCAAACACCAGCCGGTTGTATTGATAGAGACCTTTATGAGTGTTGATCGTAAGGTATTGTTTCGAAGCTTCTTCTACCTCCATTTGCAAGTACGCCTGGGCTAGATCAATTTTGGTGAAGCGTTTACCTCCAGATAGCGAGGCGAAAATATCCTCAATTCGTGGAAGCGGATATTGTACCGTGTGAAGGACTGGGTTCACTGTCACCTTAAAATCCCCACAGATGCGGACCTTCTTTGGTTCCCCAGGCGTATTACTCAACGACCTCTTCATTACAGGAACGATGGGTGTAGCCCACTCGCTCCAGTCCACTTTGGACAGCACTCCTGAACGTTCCATCCCTTCCAGCTCTGCTTCAACAGCTGGTCTGATCGCATAAGGCACTGGTCTGGCCTTCAGAAACTTTGGGCTTGCATTTTCCTCTATTTTAATTGTTGCTGTTATTCCTTTTAGTGTTCCTAGTCCCTCCTGGAACACATCTTTTGCGTCAGTTAGCATTTTTGACAGTCGTCCAGGTGTGACGTCGTCATCCTTTTTGGCCTCAACCTTCAGTGCCTGTATGGAATGCCAATCTAATTGTATCTTCCGGATCCATTCACGTCCTAGCAGTGGTGGTCCTCCATCTGGCAATACATATATATCCATTTTAGGTATTTCCTGGCCTTTATATGTCACTTTCACCCTTATTTTTCCTTTGGGGTAGACTTTTTGCCCCGTATACGTCTTCAAGACAATCTCTGTAGCTTTCAAGGGTATGTGTGAAAATAGCCGCTTGTAGTCTCTTTGATTTATGACTGTTAGAGCTGACCCTGTGTCCAATTCCATTTTCACTTGGACTCCATCTATCTTGAGTGTAACCCAGATAGTCTGGTGATCCTCCATTTCGGTGAGCTTATGTAGTTTCAGACAACCCAGCTCCTTGCTTCCGGAGTCTGTGTCACATTTCTGTTCGTCTGAACCACTGTCCATCACCTGGTGTACCTTTTTGTACTTCTCCTGTGGAGATTTCTTACTGTTGGTTTTCTGCCCAGACCTGCAGACTCTTGCTATGTGTCCTGCTTTCCCACACAGTCTGCACACTTGGTCCTTGAACCAACAATCTTTCTGGTCATGTGTTGTTCTGCCGCAGCGATAGCACTTCCCTGCTCCATAGGACATTTCATTGGTGCCATATTCTTGCGGTCTCCGTTGTATCTCTGCAGCGCCCCTTGCGGCTGCTTCGTGTGATACTGCCATACTGAAAGCTTTGTCCAGCGTAAGATCCTTTTCCGACAGAAGCCGTTTCTGGGTTCCTTCACTCTGTAGCCCACACACAAACTTGTCCCTTAACGTATCTGCTAGTCCCGCTCCAAACTGGCAGTGTTTCGATAGCTTGCGCAGTTCCGTTAGGTACTCAGCATTGCTTTCATCTTTGTTTTGGTTCCTTTTATGGAACTTAAATCGTTCTGCTATCAGCAGCGGTGTGGGGTTTAAGTGGTCCTGTAGGATTTCTACTATGCTTTCAAAATTCTTGTTTACCGGCTTCTCTGGGGTTATTAGATTTCGCAGTAACCCATAAGTTTTTGCACCCATGGAATTTAACAGAACCAGTGCTTTATTAGCATCTGGCACTTCATTCGCCCTGCAGTACACCTCAATATGTTCCACATATGTCGCCCAATCTTCGACTTCATTGTCGAACGTAGAGATACTGCCACTCTTCGGCATCCTTGGGTGTGAGTTAACTGTCAAAAATGGCGCCTCCCACGCTTCCCCTTCTTCTCCGCTGGCACAAAATGGCGTCTCCCGCGCTTTCCTCCCTTCCCGCGCTCGCCCTTCTTCTCCGCTGCGGCTTCTAAAAATGGCGTCTCCCGTGCTCTTCCTTCTTCTCCGCGGCTCAATGGCGTCTCCCGCGCTCCCCTTTCTTCGCCCCGCAGACCCTGTTCAGCCCGTGAGCCCTGGCTGTGCTCTGCGCGTTCTTCTTTTTATATTTTTCGATGCCGCTCAGTCTAGAACCCGGCTGTTTCTTTACCCTCTCTCTCTCCGGTTTGTTTTCTTTTTCTCGACGCCGCTCGGTGTTCAACCCCCGGCTGCGCCCTGCACTCTTCACCCTCTGTCTTACCCCGTCAATGCTGCTCGGCTTTCTCTCCGCCGTCGGTCGGCTCCAGCTGCCGCTGCTCGGGAAGGGTCTGCGCTGGACCTGTCGTCGGTCTCTTGCTGTTCGTCGTGGATGGGGAACCAAGCCCGGCTCTCCACAGCCTCCCCTGCGAAGTTCAATCTCTGCCTGACGGCTGGGCGGTTGCTCGTGGTCGACGCCCGTGTTCCTGGCCTCAACTATTTTTTTTTATCGTCGCCACTGTTGGATCCATGATTCAGAGGATATGCTGTTATTAAATAAATCACACGGATGCTGTTCATCTATCTATCTATCTATCTATATATATATAAACGGATACTTCTTTCTGTCTATCTGTCTGTCTATCTGTCTGTCTATCTGTCTGTCCTCACGTGTGCGTCTGTCCGGCTATGCGCTCGAAAGTTACAGAGCGTACCTACGCGTGCGTTACGTCGAAAGAAAGCTTACCGTTCCGAAACGGTCGTAAGCGTATTTACATTTCGGCCGGACGAAAATCGCGCCCGCGGTATCCGAAAAACGTTCAACATTCCGCTCATTAGCATCTCATTATCCGCTCATTAGCGACAGAGTGACCTCGAGGTCGACCAATCGTACGCCGGGTTGCTGGCGCGTGCAGCCGGGCCCTCCTACGGTCGAGTGACGGGACGATTGACCAATCCTACGCTTTGGTGACCTGACGGTCGACCAATCGGTGCGTGTGTGGGCGGGCCTTATCATTCTGAACCGAGGTGAGTCGCCGCCATCTTGATTCCAAACTTTTCATTTCTTTTTCCCGCTTTCTGCGTGTTTCTTTTCAAATCTACATTTCCAGCAAAAAAAAAGTTGCTTTTAAAACACAAATTGTTTTTTAACAAAGTTAATTAATTTGTAAATCTTTTCTCTAACCTCTATAATTCTCCTACCTTTCACCGTTTTTCCAGGCCCGGGGCCTAGGCTTCTCCAACTGCCAGCAGTGCAACTCTAGACCCAGGCTCCCGGCCTAGACAGAGACAAACACTGGCAGAGGGCAGAGGGTGTGCTGCCTCAGCTCCATTCCCGGGGTCAGTAGGTGGGGAGGCTTCATAAGCAACTGGGGTAGGTCGCAAGCCCCGAATAATAATCTGAAGATCCTGTGTTTGCAGCTGAGGAAATTTCTTCTGCAGACAGCCCCAGGTTAACGGCAGCCATCTTTGTCAAGGAGGGCGAAAAGTTTCAGTGCGACGCCATTTTGATTCAGTGTGTAACAGAGTGCATGCGCGGCCATCTTAGTACAGGAACATAGAGTGGGTGGGGCTTCTGTGCTCCAAATCTGTGTCTGTGACAGACAATCGACTGTGTAGCTGTGCAAGGTCTGTAGCTATAGCAACAGCTTTAGCTACAGAGCTTCAGGGCCACACCTGAGTGTTTAGAAGCTGTTGCTAAGCAACAGTGTTTGTTGTTAAATACAGAGATAAGAAGCTCCGTATCTCTCAACATTAACTCTGGAGAGTACTTTAGGCAAGGCATCAGCTCGGTCCCGTGGGTGCCGGATAGCACAAAGTTTCCTGTACGTTAAATTTATCTCCCCCCTCCCTTTCCACCCCCCACTCCCCCACACCCCCTTCCCCCACAACCCCCTTCCCCCCCCCCACACCCCCCACCCCCCTCCCCCCCACACCCCCTTCCCCCCCACCCCCCTCCCCCACACCTCCCACACCCCCAGCCCCCACCCCCCTCCCCCCCACAACCCCCTTCCCCCCCACACCCCCTTCCAACCCCCTCCCCACCCACCCCCCTCCCCACCCCCCTTCCCCCCTCCCATTCACCCCCTTCCCCCCTCCTCCCCCTCCCCACCCCCTCCTCCCCCCTTCCCCTCCCTCCCCCAACCCCTTCCCCCGACACCCCCCTTCACCCCCCCTCCCCACTCCCCGGCCCCACAATCCCCTTCCTCGCCCCACCCCTCCCCTCCCTCCCCTCCCCCCTTCCCTCCCACCCTTCCTACCCCCTTCCCTCCCCCTCCCTCCCCTCCCCCTTCCCCCTCCTCTCCTTCCCCTCCTCCACTCCCCTCCCTCCCCCTTCGCCCCTCCCCTCCCTCCTCCCCTCCCCCTTTTCTCCCCCTTCCCCCAGTCCCCTCCCCCCATTTCCCCCTCCCCTTCCCCCTTCCCCTTCCCCTTTCCCCTCCCCGCTTCACCCCCTCCCTCCCCTTCCTCCCTCCCTCCCTCCCCCTTCCCCCTCCTCCCTCCCCTCCCTTCCCCCCCACCCTCCCCCTCCTCCCTCCCCCCTCCATCCCCCCCTGCCTCCCCCTTCCCCCTCCTCCCTCCCTGTCATTGCCCCCCCTTCCCCTTCCCCCACTCCCCCCACTCCTCCCCCTTCCCCCACTCCTCCCCCCTTCCCCCACTTCCCCTTTCCCCACTCCCCCCTCCCTCCCCCCTCCCTCCTCACATCCTCCCCCTTCCCCCAATCCCTCGCCCCCCTCCCCCTCCCCCCTCCACTCAACCCCCCTCCCCCCAGTCACTCTCTCTCTTCCCCCCCGTCGCTCTCTCTCTCTACCCCCCCCAGTCGCTCTCTCTCTCTTCCCCCAGTCGCTCTCTCTCTCTTCCCCCCGTCACTCTCTCTCTCTCTTCCCCCCCAGTCGCTCTCTCTCTCTCTTCCACCCCAGTCGCTCTCTCTCTCTCTTCCCCCCCAGTCGCTCTCTCTCTCTCTTCCCCCCAGTCGCTCTCTCTCTCTCTTCCCCCCCGTCGCTCTCTCTGTCTCTTCCCCCCCCAGTCGCTCTCTCTCTCTCTTCCCCCTAGTCGCTCTCTCTCTCTCTTCCCCCCCAGTCGCTCTCTCTCTCTTCCCCCCAGTTGCTCTCTCTCTCTCTTCCCCCCAGTCGCTCTCTCTCTCTTCCCCCAGTTGCTCTCTCTCTCTTCCCCCCCAGTCGCTCTCTCTCTCTCTTCCCCCCCAGTCGCTCTCTCTCTCTCTTCCCCCCCAGTCACTCTCTCTCTCTCTTCTCCCCGAGTCGCTCTCTCTCTCTCTCTTCCCCCCCAGTCGCTCTCTCTCTCTCTTCCCCCCCAGTCGCTCTCTCTCTCTCTTCCCCCCCAGTCGCTCTCTCTCTCTCTTCCCCCCCAGTCGCTCTCTCTTCCCCCCCCCAGTCGCTTTGGTGAACTGACGGTCGACCAATCGGTGCGTGTGTGGGCGGGCCTTATCGTTCTGCACCGAGGTGAGTAGCCGCCATCTTGCTTCCATTCTTTTTCCCGCTTTCTGCGTCTTTCTTTTCAAATATACATTTCCAGCAAAAAAAAAATTGCTTTTATTAAATTGTTTAAAAAAAAAACTTCATTCATTTGTAAATATTTCTCTAACCTGAAGATTATTTTTCCTACCTTTCCCCGTTTTTGTAAGGCCTCAGAACCGAGGCCTCAAAGCCTGGCCTCTCCTGCCCAGCCAACGCCCGAGCTGTGTAATTGCCCCACGGCTTATGCTAAGCTCCCCCCCGTGTCACGTTACCCGGGGCAACGGCGTCAGCCACGAGGGTCACGGGACATACACAGGGTGCGCGCGCAGCAGGAGCAGCTGAGACGCGGCGTCTCTCTCTGTTCCCCGCTCGGCTCAGGCGGGGGGGCGGGTCTCTCGGGAGTGCGGATCTCGGGCAGGGCTTGGAGAGCGGGAAGGGTTACCCCGGCAACCGGGCCCGCCGGCCGTCTCTCACAGCCGCAATCGGCGGTCTTGAAGCCAGCTCGGGTGGGATGGGTTCCGGAGAGCGGGAGGGCGGGGCTCCAGAGACCAGGAGGCCGGTGCTCGGGAGGGCGGGGGGCGGGGCTCCGGACATCAGGGGGCGGGGCTCGGGAAATTGGGGGGCGGGGCTCGCGACATCGGGGGGGCGGGACATCGGGAGATCGGGGTGGGACATCGGGGGCGGGACATCGGGAGATCGGGGGGCGGGAGATCGCGGGGCGGGACATCGGGGGGCGGGACATCGGGCGATCGGGGGGGCGGGACATCGGGAGATCGGGGGGCGGGACATCGGGAGATCGGGGGCGGGACATCGTGAGATCGGGGGGCGGGAGATCGGGGCGGGGATCGGGGGCGTGGATCGGGGGCGGGGGCTCGAGGTCTCCCCCTCTCCCCCCTCCTCCCTTCCTCCTCCCCCCTCCCTTCTCCCCCCCTTCTTCCCCCATTCCCCACTCCTCCCCTTCCCCCCTCCCTCCCCCCCCTTTTGCCCCCCCTTCCCCCCAGTCGCGCTCTCTCTTCCCCCCAGTCGCTCTCTCTCTTCCCCCCAGTCGCTCTCTCTCTTCCCCCCAGTCGCTCTCTCTCTTCCCCCAGTCGCTCTCTCTCTCTCTTCCAACAACAACATGCCCTCGAAAAAGCCTCGGCACCGCCGGGCACTCCAGCTAGTCTATATATATAAACGGATACTTCTTTCTGTCTGTCTATCTGTCTGTCCTTCTGTCTGTCTGTCCTTCTGTCTGTCCTCACTGTGTGC